>NW_015150607.1:554842-567948 GCF_000732505.1 Cyprinodon variegatus
TTTTTTTGGTTTGAAGTCCTTATTTGGCCTTTTAACAAAATATGTAAAAGGAAAAAACAGAAATAATGATATTAATAATTTATTACTATGCCATAAGTCAAGATTATTTTTTGTGTAGTCTTCTGCCCTCTGGATGTTTCTGTTATCAGGTATATCTGATTGTGTACAATAGGATTTTGAGCAATTTTTTTACCATTAAATTATGCAAAAGGTGTCAGACGCAAAACATTTCAGAAATCGTATGAATCAAATATGATACATTTGGCATTACAGGGTTATCAATATTAAAACGAATCTGTAAAAATCAATTTTTGTATCTAAAGTTAAACAGTTAAAGGCTTCATTTTTGAGAACAGTTATTCAAATTTGAAAAGTATAACTTCTGATCTTAAATCAGGAGTTTTTACAAAACTGCAGGATGTGCAATCTGCTTGTGCAATTTGAAATGATAATTATTGATGAGTAGAAGGGACCTTAATGCCTTAGCATCAGGCTAAGACACATCTTATATCTAAACTCATAGCTCCATTTCCTTCCTGATCCGTTACTACTTCCAGTTGCAAAGTTGTATCCACCTCTGACACAATAAATATTCAGTTTTTGTTTATGAGCTTGGAGTCTCTGTGGGTGTTTGAGAAAGGTTTGAAGCGCTGTGTTTCACCCCCTACTCATTAATCTCCCACAGTTCGCTGATAGCTTCGTTGTGTCCACTAGAAATCGCTTTCAATTATTCATGCACATTTTCAACAAATACCTTGGAGATGGAATTAGCAAATAAACAATGCCAGGCGACACTAATCCTCGTCTATAGCACAGATCCTTTTAATGCACTGAAGATCAGGCCGGCTGTTGACAGGCACCTGTTACTGTCTCTGGCTGCCTTGCAACAGCATTGTTGACACAGTAAACACATTTAAAGGAGCGCCACTGCCTTGACCCCAAACTAAAAGTGCAGGAATAATACTGAGGCAAAACAGAGAGGAAAAGAACAAGAACTGGAAGAATATGACTGACAAGGATAAGCAGGATGAAGAGGAAGCGCCAGACAGGGCCCCTGATTCATCTTCTGGAACACTCGCAGCTTGGAAATTTCCTTCACATGGCACTTTCTTTCAGTAAGATGAACGCAAGGAGTCAGGGTTTTGACGAATCCTTACTCTTCTCGGTTAGATACAAACACAAAAACAAGACGTTTAGGACTGATTTATTGCCAGAGCTTTTTTTTTTAAATAGTCATCTTTGACAATTTCAGATATTTTCTGTTCCTGGAGGCACTGGAGGATGGAAAAAAATATTAAATGTGACCTTGGAATTAAAAATATGTTTAACACTATGTTTTTGTTGAAGTAAACACACAATATTTAACAGTTTACTGTGAGTCATTCAGCTCCGCTTATCAAGTGCCCTGCAGCAAAATACATGTGTGTGTGTGCTTGTGTGTGCAATGCATAAATTACCTATGGTAACAGTGAGTTAAGATTTCTGTGATCAACAATGCATAAGACAGGAAAGTGAGATGTGTCATATTGGATAAGCATCACTTTAGGTTTAGGTATTCATGTGTGCATGCAGATACTGTATATATGTATACGCGGATGCATTTGCCCTCTAGCAGGCGGGTGGATGATGTACAGAAGCCTAAAAAAGTACCAGACAGACTGACAGAACATAGAAAGAGTGACGGCTGAGAAGTACACACACAGGTTTTTTTTTTTTTTTTTACACACACACACTCACTCACAGAGCCAGGGGCAATGGAGGGAAGAGACTAAGGAAGACTTTGATCACCGAACTGAGCACATTCAAGCACTCAACCAGAGAGGGCAGCCAGTGATGAGGAGGAGAACGGAGAGTGCCCAGGGAGGGAGAAAAGAGGGGGGAGGAAAGGGATGAAGATGCGGAGAAAGGAATCCAGTTGTTTTCTGACCTCTACATTCATTGATACAGCTGTTAAGGTATGAACACGCAGACAATCAGGCATCTAACATGAATCCAAGCATGCTAAAAAACAAGCGTTGTTTTCCCTAACATGATTTGTGATGCAGTCAAACCCAGGTTAACTAAAGTGAATTTATTTTAGCCCCTATGTGCCTGGGCATGAATGCTCTGAACAACAGTCCCGAAATTTAATTCACACTTATTTCTTCAGCCTCTGATGGCTTGCTGACTTTTGAAGGGTTAATTTTGCAATAGCAAGTAGGGAGAAAGGTGTGTCACACTGGATTTCATTGGTCATATTGTCACACACAAAGGTATTCCCACCACTTGAACTTTTCAGTGTCATAAATCCGAAAACTTAAATGGTATTTATGTTTTTTTGGTAATAAAAATACTGCCAAGTGCATTGTGTATTTGAATTCAGCTCACCTCAGTTAATTCATGGCTTAATAATTTTTCCAGTAATCACAGCTTTGCGTATGTAGAGTTTAGATTTTTTTTTTTCCTCTTCTGTAAACAGCAAACGTAAAGATTTGCTACAGGAATAGGTTATCACCATGTTTTCTTGTTTTTACAAAAAGGGCATCAGAGATTTCTGCTGTAAAATTCTTAAGGCTACAGTACCTGTATGACCCTGTTGTATGCGACAGTTATGAGGCTGCCCATCTCAATGCAATTATGTCAGAAGCAAAACCCTTTTTACAGTAGCTGCTCTATTTAACAGCTTTTAATAGTCCATTGAAAAATTATTTTAGTCTGATAAATGTCAACATGACCTTAAGGGTCTTAAGCGAATACTCTCTCGTTCTTTTGTCCTTGCCACCCCAAATTTCAACCAGCCCTTTAACCTGGATTTAGATGCCAGTACTGTTAGGGTAGGAGCTAATGATCTGCAGAAAAAAAGGGGTGGTAATAATCATCCTGTGAGTTACATCTTGTGGACATTTTATTTTCATCAGTGTAGGTACTGAAAAATTAAGAAGGAAACACCATTGCACTACTCTTGGCATTACAGAATTTTGAGGTTTATCATGGCTTGAGGAAACTATACTGGTCTTTACAGACCACAAACCACTTGTCTTTCTTTCTGGGATGTACAATAAGATTTAGCTGCATATACTGTGGGCGTTAATCCTTCAGGTTTACAACCTTAATATGTACCAGAAGTAGAGGTTTGAAAAAGGCTTGGCAAATGCTTTGTCACTTGTGATATGATGCACTATGGCCTTGATGGTTTTGATTAGTTTCATTCTTTGATTTCGCAAAACATAATGGTCCATTTGCACATGTTACAAATGCTTTTAAGATTTTCTTTCTTGAAAGGGAAAAGGAAATAAACTTACTGTGGACCTAAATGAGACTCTGTCAATTTATTGTGGTTCTAGTGTTACTGCACCTCATAACCACACTAAATTTTTCACACAAATGCTGTGTTCTCTACATGACTTGTGACCGACCTCAAAATGGTATCTCTATTTAATCAATAGCATGAAATATGTTTTTAGAGATGTTATTTCTCATCTAAATTGTTAAAGCAACACTGTGTAATCCTTAGCCACTAGGGGCACTGGAGCTGTAACATCCAGTGTTTTGGGATCTGGTAACATACCACTTTGGACCAGCAGACTAAGAAACTCGGAGTTACTTGCAAAAAAAAAGGGCACAGTCACTTCTCTTGAATAAAACCTACTTTAGAGTGCAAAACATATGTTTAATAAGGTATTTTTCATCTGTTTTGTTGCCTGACTTTCAGCTTAGTTAGTGAAGTGCAGTGAGCTATAAAGCAGTGCTGAGTCACATGTCTCCTTCAGTGACGGATCCGACTATCTTAAGTTACATAGCAGGGTTGTTGAGAAAAGCGACCCGCTTGGGGCATTGATACGTGCTTGTAAGTGTTGTATATTGACCTGAAAAATCTTTAATTATATCTCAAATTAACCTTACTCTTGGGTCAAGATTCGCAGTGTTGCTCTAAACTTTACAGTCACTCATTTTTTTTCTTAGTGGTAATTTAATGTGTTTAAAATTGTTGATATCATAATAGGGATAGTTAGATTTTTCCACCAGCTTTCTTCTTTCAATGGATTTCCCCGCCTGAGCTCCAGATCTCCACAGGTCCTCTAAAGTTACCATGGAGCCTCTTGATCCTCCTCTCTGATTTATACCCACCTTAACAAACCTGTCTGTTGAGGTAGCTTTGTACCGAAATTAAACCTGGCTCCCTGTATATCCAATGGCTCAAAAGCACACTGGGGTTTCCTATTTACTTAAGAGGGGATTTCTGAAGTTGAAAGAATGCATGAATTTTATTTAGAAGTAGAGTAAAAGTGGCTGAATGTATGCTTAGCTTTTTTCTACGGGTGAAAGCTTTGTATTATATTTCCTAGAGCTTTATAATTATGCACTACTTTCTGTAAGTCACACACACTGAGGTTTGTAGCTGTGACAAAATGTGGAAAAATTGAAAAGGTATGAATATAAGAGCAGTGTTCATTGTAAGACAGGCAGCCACGAAGCTACAGATTCATCCTCCGCTCCTGAGATGCAGGTGGATAAACCGTGGTGCTGTTTGCGAAGAGAACAGGTAATTATCGCTGGCATTTTGACAAGTGTTTGCCAGAGTGAAGGTCAACTCTGTCTGCGTGGGAGATCTATGCTAATCTGCTCAGCTGGAAAAGACTACCACTCACCACTCAAATGGTAGCTGGAACCATCATGCAGCCACAGTGTTTCAAATTTAGAGTTGTCTGCAAGGGTTCTTTTGTGCGTTTGAAAGAGGGCAAGAGCAAGTGCGTGGGCCTCTGAGCGCATCTTACATAGCCTCGAAAGAGAAGGCTGAAAAGACAGACAGAACCAGATTTGCAGACAGAAAATGGAGTGACAGGAAAAAGTGTCCAAGTCTTAAATATAATGCATCTCACATGTTTTTAGAACAAAGTAGCTGATAATATCTAGATACTTTTCTCAAGCATTCTCTTATTGAATTAGTAATGAAAAGACAAAAGGAAAGCAAAAAAAAAAGTACAACATGAATGTACAAAGTTTAAATGGAGTTTATCGGCCTGGCCTGGAAACAGAATGGCATGCTGCTACACTGCAAAAAATGTAAATTTGATTAATAAATTTTTTCTTAAAATAAGTCAATTTTTTTTCTTGAATTGAGGGGGTAAGTGAGACATTTTGCAAATGAAACTAGACAATTTCCACTTAAAATAACAAAAAAGGACTGCAGTGTCTTATTTCAAGTGTATATTATCTAATTAACTTATTCTAAGAGTAAAAACCCTCATTCCATTGGCAAACAATCTTATTTTCCTGCTTTAAATTAAGAGTAAATTCACTTAATTTAGGACATTTTCACTTATTTCTAGATCATTTTTGCAGTGCAGGAGCTGATCCTATCCATTTTCTATCAGTCTTTTTAAAATATGAGTGTAGATTTTTACCAGATGCATTGGACCGCATGCAGTCCTGTCTCAAATAATAAAAAAAAGCAGTGGACAACAGTTTCTTCAGATGGAATAACGTGCCTGTAGTCCTTGAAATCAATCTTTTGTTTTGCTGCAGTTTCTCTAGACTTTGCACCTTCTGTTCTTAGGTTTACTTTTGTTTGGACACACTTTTTCCACACTGGAAAAAAAATTGGTAAACGTCTTAAAATGAGAAGAAATCAACTTCTGATTAACCTGAAGATTAAAGAACCTCAAATTGTCTGTAAATAGTCTTGTAAACCTCACTTTTTAATTATCTATATTAGTGGTAGTTATCTATATTAGGGTTATTGCTGGTTTCTATCTTATTTCAAATCTAAGAAAAAAAATGGTTTTGAAACATGTACAGACAAGTCTTATTTATCGTGTCATGATCACCTAATATTAAAGGATAATTTTTTGTAGATTTCCTGTGAATCATTCCCAAATCTATTGTTTTGGACTCGGATAAAGTTTGAATTTGCATAAAGCAGAAACTTTTTTCCACTATTACCATCTTGGCTCATAATTGGCAGCAAAATAGGACAACTCACAGACAAAGCTTAGCTTGATCCATTTGGTTTATTTAACACATTTTGAAATTTTCTCAACTACATTTTCTGTCTTACTGCGGTCACCTTCTTGGATTTCACCTATACGTGTGACTCTATGTGTGTGCAAGACAAAAAAAAAGACAGAAGCTGAGGCAGGAAACATGGGGACCAACATTGTCTATGTCTTCTTCTCTGCATGTGTCCCTGAGGGTGACAGCAATGTGTCAGGGTCTCTGCTGTCTTTTCCAGATGGCCCAGCAAGTTGCTCCCAGGGTCCTTATGATCCCAACGCTCAATGACCAAGGCCGGGGTTCTCACGGCCTGGGGGCCTGTTGGCTCATTTCTGTGGCCTGGCCTCTGGGGCCTTTGAGGCCTCTAAAGGGCTCCGGGGTCAACCAGCTGTGACAGCCTAAACAATAAAAGTGTCCTCACCCAGCTCCCCACCATCCACCTATCAGCCATGCTTAACACACACATGTCCCATCACAAATACTGGTATCTGATCTGGACATCCTGATCCCATTGGAGTCATCAGACTCCTGATTTGCCCTCAATTCAACAAGCATACCAATAATTATATCTGTAAAACAAGCTTATATCATAATTTAGGAAAAACAGCCACGCCAGGCATAATTATACAATAACACTCTATAAAGCCAGAGCACTCGTCCTACATATAAAACCACCTACTCATATGCGTTGAACACGATAGCATAAGTGGATCAAATCCATCATCGGCAAGAAAACGTCACTCCACAGTTAGCAAAAGCAGCTCTGGCAGATCTGTTATCCCCTTACTGAAGGTGATTTCCATGTTTAGAAATCACTGAGAGGAGGCAAGAAAAAGTAAAGTTCTAAACAACACATTCCATCGTCGCTTTTTAACAGCTTGGCTGCCACTTCATCAAATATTGAACAAATCATTTTCTTGGCGCAGTATGAACACAGCTGCAAAAGAAAAAAAAGGGTTACACACATCCACACATGCACGAACAAACACGGACACACAGAATGCCTTGTAGTTTTGATAAAGCAGCAGCTTTCTCTTTTGTTTCGTAGCCGAGCAGGGATTAGGCAGTGCTGGGCTTTGTCCTGCAGTTTTCCAGTTGAGCAGCACACAAGAGAACTCTACCTCCACTAATACAGTCAGACCTCCCAGCAGGCCTTTCACCGCGCAGCCGCTAAGAACCTGCTGCAGAAAAAAGATGCTTTTCAACGAGTTATCAAATCTCCCTCTATACTGTCCGTGCCTTTCAGCCAAGTCTCTTTGTCTTTCTGTTTCAATGGCGCATTGAACGCATCGAATGGAACTGATAGGCAGATAGATGGACAGCAGAATGTAGCCGAGCCATATTAATCTTGTTTAGAAACCAGAGTACAGTGAACTTAACAACCATGGAGGTTTAATTTATATTATAATATAGAGTTTAAGTCACTAAAGCAGACACTTAGTCGATTTTATGACCTTTGAAAGACAAAAAAAGTTTAAAAAAATATAATTAGTCTGAAGATAGTCGACAGCAAGAGGTATTATAGTGGTCATTTTGTATCTATTTTAAAGATTCAGCAACCTTGAAACCACTGATTGCAACCTCAAAAACTAAATGATCTTTTCTAATCAATGACCACACCATAAGTTTAACATAATCCTGTTAAATGTAGAATAGAATTAAAAATCCTCCTTCTCAAATATAAAGCCTTAAATGGCCGAGCTCCATCTTACATCAGAGATATAATCGTTCATTATATTCCTAACAGAAAACTTCGCTCTCAATCTGCACTGTTACTTATCAGGCTCCTCTCCTGTGGAACCAACTACCAGTTTTAGTCCGTGAGGTAGACACCCTGTCTACTTTTAAGGGTAGGCTTAAAACGATAAGGCTTAGATAAGCTAGTTAGAGTGGCATAGGTTATCCTGAGCTATCTCTATAGTTATGCTGCTATAGGCTTAGACTGCTGGAGGACAAAGGGACCCCTTTTTTATCATTCAGCTTAATTCTATCTCTATTCTCCGACTCTGCAGAACTTAGTTCAATCTCTAATGCTCTGCTCTTTGTGCTTTTTCTCATAGTAGCTTTGCCTCGTCTGTTCCTGTTTGTCTGTAACACCATCCTGGAGAGAAATATCAGCAGTGCTGCTGCAACACCTTTGTTTATAGATGTTCCAGCTCGGCCTGTTTTTCAGTGTAGTCCTGTTTCTCTCTCTGTGACTGGCTGGATGAGCTCTCTTCGTCGTCTGACATGGGGGCTGCCTCGGAGCCCATCTGTCTGGTTGTGTCTTCCTTGGACAGGGCCGCCTATTGAGCTGATTGACAGTTACCTTTTGTATCTCTGCTTCTTTTTCTATGTCTGCTTCTGTTTCCTTGAAACTCAGTCGACCTCGGCAGATGGCTGCTCACAGTGAGCCTGGTTCTGCTGGAGATTCTTCTTGTTTAAAAGGGAGCTTTCCTCTCCACTGTCGCTACAAGAATGCTTGGTGTGAGGGATTGCTTTTGAGTCAATGAGTCGATGAGATCCACTGCTTTTCCTTAGATAGAAAACTTTGAATTAATTTGACTGTATGATCTGGTTGAATTGTAAAGTGCTTTGTGATTACATGTGTTGTGAATTGGCACTATATAAAAAACTGAAATTAATTGAAATAATTATTCAACTAAGTAACCAATTATTCAACTGATCAAGAATTTATTTAGCTATTTATTTAGCAGAACCAAACATCACCCTAAGGCTTCATAGTGTAATTGTGCACTCCATTTGTACTGAGAAGGAATTTCCAAACCTCGAAAGAAGAAATGCCTGATGTGATAAGTCGGGGGAACATGACCACACCTGACTTAAGCATTATTGATGGGTGCTACTTGCATAAACACTATTTAAGCTATCTTACTTTGAGTATTTAAAGCATTGTTTAATTATTCACAGCAGTAAGTTTTAACACGCCCTGCGATAGAGTGGCGACCTGCCCAGGGTGTACCCTGCCTCTCGTCCCTAGACTGCTGGAGATAGACACCAGCACCCCTCGCAACACCAGTAGGGATAAATGTGTCAGAAAATGAATGGATGGATGGATGTTTTAACATGGTCAGAAATATCATGGTGTTTTTGTCCTTGTTATAGGTGTAAGACTGGTCTATCCACCACTAGCAGGAAGCTGGAATGATATCACCACATAGATTATGTCACACCACAAAATCGTTTCTGGTTTGTGAATACTGTCACTTCTGGGTTAGCACAGTTGCAAAGGAAATCCTGCTCATGTGTTCTTTTCCACTTCAAAGCTACAATATGTGTGTGTATTTTTCAGCTACATCTTTTTTGTCAGACTGCATCAACATGAACTGCCCTCCCTCCCATAGTGCCCCTACACTCCCACCAGACGGCCATCTTGGTACAAAATGGCTTCTGCAGCGTTCGCTTTACCTATCTTGTCAACTAATAACGAGGTTTATTTACATTAGATCACAGCATCAAATACATCATTTTTTTTAATACTGTCGTCGCAAGTACTTTGACAAGTATACAAATAAGGGCATAAGACAGTATCATGAATTGACGACTGTTTTAGGTAAGGAGACCGCAAAGACGAGCTTTTTAAAATCAAAATGGAAGACAGAGAAAATAATGTTGACAAAGGATAACATGGGGAATGCTCTAAAGAGGTTTGTGAGTGGCTTATAAAAGAATGTATTCATATACTATCTCCAGCACAGATACAGACCAGCTGTTGCCTTCTCTCTAGGCTACTCTGATCCTAAGCAGTCCTCCGTCCATCTCCAGCAGTAAGCTTCCACAGCCTAGCCTTGGTCTGCCGTTCTCTCTTCGTGCTCTGTAACCCTTGCTCCCTCGATTCACGCTGTCCTCCTCAGTGTAAGCCACTGCCACTCTCCTCTGTCTTCAGACCTTTCTCTGCCCGGCGGACTAATCCGAACTTCCATCCTTCTGCTTCGATCTTCCACAGTTAGTTTCTAGCAAGCCTGGACCAGCAGGAGCCTCTTCCGGGCCATCAGTGCTGTTTCCTGGCTGGCCTTTCCAAGCTATCGCTGTGCTCGAAAGCTCCTCCTAAGCTGGAAGCAGCAAGCTGCCACCTCTGTCGCTGTGGTTCTTTAGCCACAGAGGGCGGCATAGCTGGCCAGCTCGTCCTGGTTATGGAGCTCTCTCAGCCGCTGATCTCACACTGATTTCCCCTGTTGCTCCAGCCTCAGGAATGCTTTCCCCCCTTACTTCTGTTGTCCAGGTGACTCGTCCCGCTATTTTGGGGACTCTGACCAAAACAAACATGGACTGAGGACAGGAGGAAGTTGCGAGTCCGCTCTGAAAAAAGGCTAATGAGAAATGCAACAACGGGTGCTTGAACTCGGTTGACGGGTGATTGCTGGTCCTGGCTGGTGTAAGTCTAGTTTACGTGGATAATTTTATAAATAGTATTTCATTAGTCGTTGTAGGATTGCATATAGGCCTGACTTGCTGCAGTCATGCAGTCATGCAGGGGAATACGATCAAGTCAAATGATACGACTGGCATAAAATTAAATACAAACAGCATAAAATAAAACAACAAGCCGGTCCCATCTAGGCGTGTCAAGAGGCACAGATGCACCGACTGATGTAATTGGGAGAGAATACCGCAATTTTTTATATTTTTCAAATTAAAACATCACTCAGACTCTGATCGTCGATAATCATATATATATATGTATGTACTTTGTTTCTGTGCGGCCCGGTACCAAATGACCCACGGACCGGTTCCAGTCCGCGGCCCGGTGGTTGGGGACCGCTGCTCTACACAACATATCCTGTTTTGACTAAATCATCAGTTGTTTACTTTTGCTTTATTTTGTTTTCTTTTGGATTTCCTTTTGAAGGGAAATTTAAAGCCTTAAACTGGCATTGGGTCTTTATATGATTTTCAGCATCTTGAATTGGATTACCTTCACCTTCACACAAAAGTGCTTGGCAAACAGTTAACAGGATAGCTGATCAACTCTAAAAACTGTAATAATTAAACATTAGGCACAATTTCTTTTTTAACTATATTTTATGATTGCTTTGAAAGATAATGTGTGAACAAAACAAGACATCAACAAGACGAGACAAAACATCTTTACTAGCTGCAGGTTTAGAAAAATGCTAATGTCTTCATAAAAATTCAAGTGCATTTACTTAACAGCACAACACTCCCACACAGATAATGAATTTCTGGCTTCTCTATATGTGTTTTTAAGCCTAAAAACTGGTCACAATTAGCTTAAAATATGCAGAATTCTCTGGATTTTATGCCTAATAACTACAACAAAGCTTCTTGCAGGTCACTTGGTTCTGGTTGCAGCAGGGGGTTTTGATGAGTTCATTAGAAGGCCACGTCATTTATGCACAGTCACACATAAGGCAAAGGTCAGTCAGGATTACCCAGGTGGCCACTGTATGTGGGCGTCACTTTGATTTTTAGATCGCGCCAAAACAGTGCTGCTGCTCTGCAGCCTGGTTGCTGCTTGGAAATCATCACGCCTTTGCCACATCGCATTGAAGTCAATGTCACTGATTGCTTTGTGTAGCTGGAAAATGGATATAAACGCTTTTATTTCAGATTGCTTTGAACATCAGGAGGAGGGTGGGAACTCCTGTCCACTTCACACTGCGGCGAGAGTACAGGGAATAAAGCTTGTGCCAGGCTACTTCAATCAAGCTCTATGATTTCTTGGTGCATTTTAATGCATTTCATAAGTACATATCATGTTTATTTTGGATGAAAGTGAATTATTTTCTTTTATTTTTATTGTTTTCAGTAGAAATTTCCTTCACTTGAACAAAAAGGTTTTTAAGCTGGCTGTGTTCATAATTCATCACAGTGGACCAGGCTCGTGATGATGTTGACATAACATTTGGTCTGACATTTCAGCCCAGCTTATGCCCGTCATTAGCTCTCACCACACGAAATCTCATCCCAATCAGCAACACGTGTTAAAAGAACCCAAAAAAGAGAAGATTTATTTTATTTAAATCACAGACTACACCCTAAACCTGACGATCTAAACCACCGCAGATTGTTGTGGCTGGAACTGATGAACAATTATATGAAAACAAATGTTGCCTCAAACAAAACACAAACACACACACACAAAAAAAATGAAATAAAGATAAGAGCAGCAACACAACTCTGCCAATAACAACACCGTTTTGATTTCACAAGGGGAGTATTGGATCACACTGAAGCCTCGCTGCACTGCTCTGCTCAAAGTCATTTCCGGCTGAAACAAGGACACACTTTGAACAACCACACGGCTCACTGACCGCAGCAGAGACAATGAGCAGAGGAGCGTACTGACAGCGACCTGTCGCTGGGTGACAGATCCCCATCAGTCTACATCAATCCAGCGCACACTGCAGACGTACAAACTCAGATTGGCCAACACAAACCAGTTCAGAGCTGTCATTCTGTTGGTCCTAACAAACCAAACAAACTGTCCTGTGTATTGTGTACAAAAATGTGAATGGGTGGATGGGGGAATCATTACTTCTCTTACTGATGCTAAGTATTGACAATCCTCTTAAAGACTAAAGATGATGGAAACCCATGAACCTAAACTATATGCCAAGAACACTGTAAAAAATAGATCTGCCTTGTAAAGTGGAAATGAATTAGAATGAATTTCTTTAATCGGTTAATTCTGTTAAGAAATGGAAGCATATTGGTCTTACCTGCAACTTGAACCAGATCTGCAGTGGTCACGTTTTTAGGGTTTGGGCCGACCCTGAACGTCAGTGCAGGACCAAGAACACTGCAGGCAAACAGTCAGGGAGAGAGAAAAAAAGCATGAGTTTCCATCTATATTATGACGAATCCTAGAATCAAACCAGAGGTTTGCTGATGTTGTTAGAGGACAAGATGGAAGCTAAGGCTATCAGCAAACTGAACAGAGCTCTTTACATTCCCATGCCTCAAATAAAGGTGGAGTTAGCCTCACTTCGAAGTACATACACAGATAAAGATAGTCTTGAAAAATTATGCTATCCTAGTCTGTTTTAATAGAACATAGTTTATGTGCATTTGAAACTAGGATATTTCCATAGAAGAAACACAGATAAGTAGGTTTTATCCTATATATCTCTAAATCTTCCTATCTTACCCTCTCCCTATACATATATATA
>NW_015150607.1:568161-612156 GCF_000732505.1 Cyprinodon variegatus
TTTTTTTTTTTTTTTTTTTTTTTTCTCAAAAAAAAAAAGGGAACCTGTAGCCAACACAATATAACTTAAATCGAATCAAACTTCTGTCAAATAAAATTGTCCAGGTGGGGACCACAGGTGACTTCTCAGTACCTGTGCTTTCTGGCTGATGTTTTGTTCACTTTTGAATGTTGGTGGTACTTTCACACTCGTGGTGAAGCAGACTATACAACCCAAGTGGCCCAGTTAGTCCAGCTCACCCAGGATGGCACGTCAATGCAAGCTGTGGAAGGTTTGCTGTGTCTGTCATCTTTGTGTCCAGAGCCTGGATGCACTACCAGGAGAAAGGCTGGTTTTTGGGAGACATGGAGGAGGCCGTAGGAGGGCAAAAACCTAGCAGAAGGACCGCTACCTCTGGCTTTTTGAAAAGAGGAACAGGAGGAGTACTGCCAGAGCCCTGCAAAATGACCGCCAACAGGCCACAAATGTGCATGGTTAGAAACTGACTACATGAGAACAGTACGAGAGCCTGATGTCCACAGATGTGGGTTGTGCTCAAAGGCCAACACCATGTACTGTAGGCAAGGTCCAAAATTAACTTTTTGACACAATGGTCAAATTGACCACAAGATAAAATTATTTACTGGCCAAGCACATTTTTATCACTTAGAAAACATTGCACCACAGACTCTCCAGAAGTTGTCGGAGGCTTTAGTCCAGGTCTGAGAAGAGATCCCACAGGAGACCATCGAGAGCATGCCCAGGCATTTTAGGGAGGTCACATAGGCACGTGGAGGCCACACAAAACACTGAGGCTCATTTTGACCTTTTTTAAGGACATTAAATCAAAGCTGAATCAGTCCTCCACTGATTCCAAATCTTCAAATCCAAAATCTTCAACTATAATACATCATTTATTCAGATTGTGTGTTTTTTTTAATGGCTCCCTTTATTTTTTGAGCAGTTTACATATAAGGGCAGGGTTTTTTGTCCCAGGAGGTTTTTGCTAGGATTTGATCCTCTACACCAGTCTCATCTATCTATTAGAGGGAAAAATAAAATATTTGTCCCCATCCTGCCAATATCCTTTTGCATTGACAGGATGGTGTACATAGGAAGATAAGCATTACTGAGATTTGAATCCTTCATGATGGCAATATTTTGTACTATGATAAATACACTACCACATTCATGTATCCTCAATATGTTATTAAGACCCTTTAAGGTTTTAGTCTAGTTCAAGCTCCAGTCCTAAACAGCTGGTGTCTTGCAGGCTACAATGTAACGCTGCTTTAACTCACCTGAATAAAACAATTACGCCTTTTTCAGGGTTCTAAAGATCTGGCTTGAGTTGAAGAGGAAATATGGATGTATGGTTCAGATGAGTTTGACTAGGGACAAACTTTAAAGTTTAAAAAATTCATCAGGTTTCTATTAGCTTCACTGATTGATGGGGGATGTTATGAAGGCTTTATTGTATTGTTTTCTCACCAATCAAGCATTTATGTGAATTCCATAAAAGCTAGTAGAAGGAATACACTGCACAAAATTCAATAAGCTGTTCTGTCTAGTTTCCACACTTTAGTTGATGAAAAGCATTTATTTAAAGAGCTACACTCAACCTCTGATATTGTTTATTTTTCCTTCAAACAATAGAGTAGACAAAGTAGGTGGGCTGGATTTTCTCCTTTTTATCTGCGTTAAAAAAAAATCACATGAAGATTTTGCCAAGTTTTACAACTCACTTTAATGTTTACTCTGTACTCCAACAACAGCACAAATAGCTACTGTGAATATGATGTGAATCAGTAGAAGTTTTGCACTCCTTTTAAATTTGAGTAAGTCCAAAGAGCAAATTACAGTTACTGGCTGAGCAACCCTGGAACACTGAAGCTTGCACTCTGCACCTATTCTCCTCTCTCTGGTCTGGAGTCAGCCAGAGACTTCTCTCACTGGAGCAAAATATTTGCTAAAGGTCCCAGAGGTGGCCATGAAATGAAATCTAACAACATCTAAACACTTTGGTAGAATTCTTGGCAATAGTCACAGGGGAAAAAGTCACAGTCTATCAAGATATAAAGAAATAACCCCACTCATGTTAAACCTCTACATGTCACATATTACAAATATCCAATACACCATAAAGCATAAATGAAACCAGCTATTTTTGCATATGTGATGTTTATGAATGACTTTTGACTACCATACCTCATCAGTTTATTTCTAGGGTACTTTAAAACAACAAAAAAGCTCACCAAAGGGCTGCACAAAGAAATCACAACTGTGTATATACATAACTCATATACTCACTATAATAAAAAAAAAAACATATAAGAAAAAGAAAAAAAAAATGAAAACAAGTACATTTAAAAACACAGATAAAACACTAATTCTGGTTTAAAAGCCAATGAGGAGGTGTGTTTTCAAATGAAATTACTTGATTGTATTTACTTGGCCAAGTGCATAAAATGTAGTAAAACCTTTGGGTCAAATTGACTCATAACTGTTTGCATCTAGCATATAACTACATGAACTGTTCAGGAGAATGTTTCATAACTCATTTGGTTTTCGACATGCAACCAGAACTCTATAGTCAGTTGTGATTTGACAACACAGTTCGTTTTTACTTGGCAGGGGTCTATGATATAGATAATATAGAAATATACCAAAGATATAGATATATACCCTCTTGTAATGATTTTTAGTTAGTTTATTCAGCTTCCTAACATAATTGGTCAGTTTTTTGTTGAGGCCCTGTGTAAAACTGAACATTAATTACTATGTCATACATTTTAGGGTAAAGGGAAAAGTGGATTAATTTAATCTTAAATAGCAGGTATTCATTTTTTTTTCTTTTTTTGATGGAACTAGTCCATTGTTTTTGCAAAGCAACAAGTGCTTCTAGACAAAGAAAATGAAAGGATTACATCAGCTCACAGCATGAAACACGCTGCATTAAAAAAAAATAAAAAAGATTTTAACTGCATTTTAGAGAAAATGGAGAAACAAATTTGGGGATGTTTCCCAATTAATATAAAGGTTTTATAAATAAAATTGGAATTTGTACCATGATGGCACTAGTTTATATTTTAGATTTGATTTACCAGATGCAATGCTAGAGAAAGGCAAAAAGAAGGGAGGTTTTATACAGTAAGTATTAACCTGTTTAAAAAAAAAAAAAGCTTATTGATTTAGCTGTTCAAATCTGACCACTAAAATTGTTTGATGTTAAACTAGATAGATGATAAATGCATCCCAGATGGTAAAGTAATCCTTACAGCAGATGCCAAATTTAGCCATTAGCAACTAATCATGTAACCAGTTAAGGTACAGCTTATACAAATCATTCATATGTTGTTTGTCACTATGTCACCATTTGTTACATTTTTTCAAAATACCGGCATGCAATTGGCATAAAAGATATAGAGGCCTGAAAACTCATTTGTAGCCAGCTGTTGTTAGTGTCCAACCAGCTGTTTTCATAGGCTGCTTTTGTCATGCATGCAGCTCAAGAACTACTCTCTGTTTTGTTGAAGACAGTCTACGTCTGCATAAAGGAGAGTTTACTTAACCTGCCAAGATGTGTTCTCATTTAATCAAAGATGCATTAATGCATATTTCTGTAGACCTAGAGCAGCAAGGTATCCTACAACAAACTGAGGAACCAGCAAAGGAAGAAGGTGACTGTATGAAGTTGTCAACTACTATTAATTAACAACCACTGTTTTTGATATCTTTCTAGGTAGGACTGTACATCTTAAACTGCCATGAGCTTGTTTGAGTTTCTGTGGTTGAGGTTTGCTTCCTCGTTGACCACAGTCGGAAATTTTCTGCTACATGTTTTCTGTAACAACTGAATGCCAGCTATAAAACCTTTGTGGAATTACATTTTATTTGCTATTTCATGAACTGTTTTGTAAGGTTTTTTGAACAATTGCACTGTACTGTTGCCGCATGTTTTCCTCACCTTTGAAAATAAGAATTTAAGCATCAATTCAGCGGTATCTTAATAAAGAACATACTCAAATTCAATTGGTCAAGTTTGAATGTTCCTTACAGAGGAAAAAAATACATATTTTCCTGAAGACTTGCTGGTCATGGAAACCTAATTTAGTTGAGTGTAAGCTGTTTAGATGATTTAGCATGTTTCATTGTTTATACTGACAGCTCTGCAGGAGAAAACACAGAGAGAAGCAGTTTTCTGACAGCTCCAAGTGATCCTCACCACCACCATCATCATTATCATCATCATCATCATCATCATCATCATCATCATCATCATCATCATCATCATCATCTCCTTACATCCAATACTCCACTGCTTTCTCACAATTTCTTTGATTTGCACTGTATGTCCTTATACCTGCCAGTTGATTACTATTTATTTATCTTTTTGTTATTAATGAATCAAATTGTTATATTAAACAAGAATAACATATATCCAAAAAAAGTTAACCTGTCCCTGTCGATCCTCATGACCTTCTACAGAACAACCATAGAGAGCATTCTGACCAGATGTCTTACTGTGTGTTAGAAGGCTGCAGCGCCTCAGACTGGAAGATAGTGAGAAAAGTGAGGAGAACAGCAGAGAGGATCATCGGGGCTCCTTTTCTTTCAATTAAGGACATTTCATCCCAGAGCTGTGTATCCCCAGCCCGTAACATCATCAGTGTGCAGGTCCAACAGGTGGTGAAACAGCTTTTTCCCCACTGCCGTCAGTTTGTTTAACTGTTACACTCTAAACTGGACTCTGCCTCACATTATTTTGGACCACCAATATGGCTGAAACTTTTATAATCCTTTTAAATCGGACACAACCTAATGCTACATTTTGCAGCATATTTATTTAGCATCAAACCTTTTCATATTAATGCCTTTTTACACCATTATTTTTTAAACTGTTTTCATTTTCTCCTAAACTGTTTTCAAGATGATCACCGCTGCACTTTATAATGGTAATGTTTATTCCACTGTTGCAAGTTGCTCATTTCACCGTTGTAAACTGTAAGCAATGTAATTTCCTTTTTAATCTTGTATACACAAAAAATGACATTAAAGTTTGTTTAAGTCTAAAAAGAGTTAAACAGAAGGAAAATAAGTTGTTCTATTGTTTAAGTAGTTTTAGTATTTCACTGAATCAGGCAGTTATAAAGCTCTCACAGCAGAGCAAAGGCCTTCGTTTTCAATTGGTAATCATATTTTGGTGGTTAGATAAAAAAAAAGTCATATAACAATATTAATAAACAAGATGACATAATTAGCTTACAATTTAGAAGAATTTCTTGAGTCTAGATGCATATGCTAACAGTACAAGTACAAATGTCTTGAAATAAGTGTTTTTAACCTTAATTTTAATAAAGCTAAATAAGATGGAAAATAAATAATTACACTCTCAGAATATGTACCAGGTGTGCTTTTACTATGTTTGTGAAAGAACCATTCATGCATCACTCACTATTCAAACCAGATATTGCGCTATAAGAGGGCATATACTAGTTTATATTTTATTGACAGCATTATTGCCCTTTGGCTATACAGTAGCTGTGATTGATCTACGCCTCATTCTTCAACATGCCTCAGTTCACCCTCAGCCTTCAGTATGTCATCATATCTGCTCTGTTATGTCCTGGAAAGTGCACATACATTTTTAGTGTACTTCTTGCCAAACTATGCGACATAAAGGGAGATTCATTAGACTGCCAGAGAGCTTTGACCCAGACCCCCTCACCATCAGTCAGCCTGCTATAGACGCAGCTCCACTAGTCCAGCTAGGAGCGAATGAGCCAATACTTCCCAACAGACGGACCCAGCCAAGCAACAATGCATTTATGAACATGATTATACACATGCTCGAGCACAGACAGAAAGGAAAACACACCACTCTGAAAAGAAATATCCCCTTCCCCCAGCAGCACCTTCACCTGGGCTCCAGTTTGCTCTTGTAAATGTCAATGTTTCCACAATCTTTACCCCTGCTTCAATTCTCCCCGGCCAGGGGTGCACTGACTAAGATCTCAATGCATCACAAATTGAATTGACGTGCTTTTTTTTTTTCACTCACTCTCTGAAACCACACCAACATTATTCGAATATACCAAGGGGGAAAACACTGCTATAGTTGGGAGATGAAGCTTAGATAGAGAAGTCATATGGAGGAATTCACACTGTCTCCTTTGTTATTGAATGTGTGAGGCTGGACTTCATTTTAGCTCTGTTGGTGGGATATGATGAGTGTCTGTGTGCACAACGGTTTTTATTGTCAGGGGAGTAAATGTTGTCTTTCATAGACTATGTGACCAAGGACTTTGAGTGTGTGTGTCCATCTCCCCCTAGTGTTTTTGAGGAGTAAAACACTTACGTCATGTGAAAGACATACATCAGCATCAAAACTTAAATTTGAAGAAATGTTTTGTGCTAATAATTGTGGTGAAGGAATCCATGTATTTCCCATAATCTGAAAGCATATTAAGTGAAAGAAAAGATCTTTATTTCAGGGTGCTACCTGTGGTGTCTTCTGCCTGATGATCCTACTTTATCCCTTGTTCTTTTCCTTGGACCCTTCCTCCCTTCCCTTTTAACTCTTTGGCCCTTCCTTCCTCAGTTTTATAATGTCCTTCATTTCCTTGGTTTTGTCCTTCCTTCTTTTCATCTTTCCTCTTTTCCTTTCTTTTCTTTTCTTTTCCTCTCCTTTTCTTTTTGTCTGTAATTCCTTTTTTTTCTTTGTTTCTTATTTTTGTCTCCTTCTTATTATTTTTTTGTGTCCCTCCCCTATTTCTTTGTCCTTGTCCTTTCAGTCTAGTATTTATTCCCTATTTAATTCATATTAACTGTAATATGTACAGTAGTAAGGTTTAGAATTTGTATTTGCATAGTTTTTTTTATGTAATAATGACGGAGAAGCCACAAAATGTGAAGAGTTTGTATTTAATACATGAAAAACATGGGAGAACCCTGAACCTATGCTTAGATTCTTAGATCTTAAAAAATATCTCAACCTTCTGCTCTGAAAATCCTACCCCTTCATCATATTTTTACTGTTTCTTTTCATCTACCAGGTTTCATCAGGGCTGCTGAAAATGAGAACCTCCACCCTCCTAACAAAGCGGGCAGTGTGCTCTGACCTGGCTCTCATTCTCACAGCTGACACGTATTCAGACAGGAGCTTTCAAACACTCACCTGACGCACGCACTTATCCTAGTGCATAAAAGCTTGCGTCATGTCCTTCATGTATTTCTACATGAATGTGATTTCATTACTTTGCAAAGAAAAAAAAAGAAATTAAGTCAACATGCTGGATAATGAATAAATTTTGTTTTTTGGCCTTCCATATAGAAAAGAGTAAACTAGAGGTTTTAAGACTGTGGAAAAACACACTGAAAGCTTCATTTGAGACTGGCTTTTACAGCGGTCTAACTCTAAGGTTCAGACATAATTCAACAAAATTGTTTTAGGAAATTCTGTAAAACATATCATATTCCTTATATCAATGAAAATTATATAGAGAGAAAAACATGGCTTATTTTTCTAAATTTTGTTTGCAGGCTTCCCTTTTGTAATTAAAGAACACTTTTCAATCATTTTCAAAGGGAAGTCCAAACAATACTCCCTGATAGTGTTATTTTAGATAAATATTTTTCCAAACCATTGGATAACTCTTCTAAATCTTTCAATTAATCTGCAATGGCACAGCTCTTTGTGTATTTAACAGCAAAAGGGCACAAACACTGATGTGAGCTTCAGTTTAGCTGAAGAAGAGCTCAAAGCCTTGTAGGATCTACTGTTCTATGGCTGACCAGCTTTATTCAGGCTATACATCACCAAGTGCAGAGCAAAGTATTGGATGCCGAGGTGTAGAGCTCTCAGCCACTGGACGCCAAGCAGTAGAGATGTGTTATCTGGAGTAATGAAACGTGCATTTTTGTGTGGTATTCCAGCGAACAGGTCTGGGTTTGACAGTTCCCAGGAGAACCACATTTGCCTGACTGCATGGTGTCAAGTGTAAAGTTAGCTGAAGGGTGAATTTTCTGTGCAGTGTTGAGCTCGAGCTCTTCGTAAGGATTAAGGGAATGCTTGAGCAAACTCTTCAGTTTAGATACGGACCCCTTCTGTTCCAAGGCTGTATTTTTTTTAAAGTATCTGTTTTTGAATTTAAAGCAGCTAAATGTTATTATTTACTCTTAAGTTTATCTAAATAATTGTGCAGTCCAAAAACAAATAGTATTTCTGTCTTGATCCGTCCTTTCTAAGGTTGGCAGGGACATGTCCAGACATGACTATGGTGGTTAGCTTCTGTGTAACATGCCCTATGAATTATTTCTGTTATCAGATGATTGTTTTCTATTGGTATCTCAGAGACAGGAAATGAAGACGCATGAGAATGCACTCCAAATTTAAAGCACCACTTTAAAGAGGTGCTCTGTTTTCACCTCGCAATCTATAGCCCAACAACAGAAAATTACCACTTCAGAATAGATTGAAATACCCAACTAATGTCCTCGTTTCCTCAGCTGTAGAGGTGTTGACAAGACAGATAAAGAATACCGTACTAGAAGATATAAACAGATTCTATTTTATTTTAGATAATCTAATAATCTTTGATTATCTTTGATTATTCTACCATATTCTGTTAAAATAACAAGCTGCTGTCATTTTGCACATCTATTTTTCAAATATCCATTACTGTAAAAATGTCCATATCTGTATATTGGTTATTTAATTCTCCAGGTGCACAGTATTTATTTGTTAAAACACTTTACAGTACAGTATTTCATTAGTTATTTTCCCATTGTGGGACAATAAAGGGATTTTCTATTCTATTATATGTTTGAATATTTATTTTACATAAGAACATTTTGTTTGCTTATAAATACACATCAGAGAACTCTGGTAATAGTGTTCAAGCAATGTATCATTGGGATACATAGAGGACAATACTGCTGTTTTAAATGGTTGTCTAGAACTTTCTCTGTAAAAAATGCATATTTTTCCAGTATATGACCTAATCTTTTCAAAACCAAAAAAACAAAATAAAAACATGCTTGCTAAAGTAAGCTGGAGATTATAAACTGTCTTTAGCATACGGAGCCGGGGAAGCAGGGATACAATACACAGCATAACAGTATTTATATCTGAAAGACATATTTAACCCACATGGATTTCTGATTTTACATACGTAGTTTGTCAATTTAGAGCAGATCCTGAAGAACAATTTCCTTCGATCTAGAATAGAAAGAGATAACTTCTCCAGAATGTAAATGTCCTGAGCCAGTCCTCAACTGTAGGTGCTTCAGTCTTAAACCTATTCTAGCGATTGTCTTAAAATACCCGCTTTTATCTGCATTCCATTCTTGAGACATAATTCCAACTGGCTATTAGTTTAAGATATTCTGCTTTGACATAAATTAAACTAAATGGTTCCCTCAAATTTATGTGAGAAGTTCACCACCGAGCTCACTGAATGAACGTCAATAATCCCTCAGACCTTTCATCGACATAAAACAAACCCAACATTTATCGTAGCGTATGACAGAAGTTGATCCCAAATGACAAGAGTAATACCAAAATTAACAAAAATGCTTCCAGGAATATTACACATCCTGTTGGTTTGGCTCAGAAAAAAAAAAAAAGTGGAGGTAGAGATCTGAATGCCTCTGCAGCTGGCATTGATGTTAAGGTCAGTGTGTTTTTATTTAGGAGGAATTATGCAAGCCAGAGTATTCTGCATCTTGTGTTGGAGTGTTTTGGCACGGAAACTGCAGTCCTCTGGCTTTGTTGTTTTCATCCTGCAGGTGTTATTGAGCCACACAGACTTCACTTCTTCCTGCGTGAGCATTTCAAAAGGCCCGTCAGATCTCAGACAAACACATCTCCTCTGCCTCCTACACGGTCTGACACAGGGCGCTCACAAGAACCATGTTAAAAACACAAATCAGTACGGGTTCAAGGACAGTTCGCTCGCTCATTAATACATCAGCCACCTTTTGATGGAGTCCTTTTCTCTGTATCCACTACTACTTCCATTTCCCTCTATTTGTTTTTAACTTATAATCGTTTGACAGCTGCACTGCTATTTTTTGACAAGAGGTGCTGTGCAGAGTCATGGTGCTGTTTTGAATACAAAAAATACATCATTGTGGGTCTGGAGGTAAATAGGTCTAATTTCTCTCACTGTATGGCAAAAAAAAAAAAAAGCAACCCAGAAGGTCAAAAAAAAAAAACACCCACAAACTTTTCTGTTTTGTATCAACAATTCTTTCAGGAACTGAGGAGCCTTCATCCTGTTTTTTTTCTAAGCTCAAAGACTCCTATAAAAATTGCTTCAACCACTTAAATGTGAATAATAATCTTTTAATATGTGTAATCTGTGTGGTAAACCAATGTTTGTACATACGAGAGCTGTGTGAGGTCGGCAGCGTGGAGGTTCAGCCTTTGGGTCAGCCGCTCCATCAGGTCAGAGGCCCGGTCATTTGTGAGGGAGCTAAAAGAGACACCCAAATATTGTTAAAATGCATTTTTATTGATTTTTGTTTTTCTTCCAGAAAGATGCTGGAACATTTTATTCATGTAAAGAGGTCCTTGCACACACAAGCAAAAATGCATACTTGTCTGCAAAAAGATAAAAAAAAAAAAAAAAAAAAAAAAAAGAAGAGCACATTGCAGACAATCACAAATAAAAACACACACACACAAAAGCATTGCGTCGAGGGAAAAGGGATCAGCTGCCTCTCCAGGCTTTCTAAATCACCTGCTTTTTTCCAGCAATGAAACAAACAATAAGGTGCAAATGGAACCTGCATGAGGTGTAATGGCTGCATCATACAGACGCTCCTTTCTCTCCCTCTTCCTTCCCTCATCTTTCCCTTTCCTTTTGCACTGACATTTTTGCCAATCGTGCACACTCTGCTCCCTCAAAAAATATAGCACAGGACTCAAACACATGGGAGGCATGCACGCGCCTTCACGTTGAGATGAGAATAATAAGGTGCAAATGGAATGGAGGTGAAGTGTAATGGTGGTCTGATAAAGCCATGCTTCATCTCAGCTCAGTCCGTGGCTGTTTTCTCACTCGGAGGAAATAGACCAAACAAAGGCAATCTGCTGGACGGCTCGCTTCGTACACGGGAAATGAGGGGCGTATCCTCACAAGCTCTATCAGAAAAGCTACTCTTTTCTTCTGACGGCTTAACCAGGAATCTCTGGGGTTCGCTGGCAGGTGACTACAAGGTGACTTCCAGCAAGAGGTCATGGATTATGGTGAGGCATTCTTTAAATTGTGTCTCTGTTTCATATGATGGGAAAATGTGAAATAAACAGTAAAACAATTTCATGGAGGCCTGGGCATTGAGTGCAAGATCAGTCACTGCACAAAAATCTGTCCCCTCCCTTAAACTCTTTCACATTTTTTCCCACTGGAGCCACAAACGTCCAAGTATTGTATTCACATTTTAGAAGAAAGACTAACATAAAGTAGCATGGTATGCAGTTAAGTTCAATTATCTATCTATCTATCTGTATATTTGTATAAGCAATATTTCCTGCAGACTAAACTACAAGTATATGAAGGTATTTCTCTACAAACTTTGCACATTTAGAAACTGAAACTATTTGGACTTTGACTGGACCATTCCATTACATGGATATGCTATGATATTAACACTGCCAGCTCTGACTGTGTAGCCCTGCCTGGAGATTGTTTTTTCTGAGTTCCTTGCAACCTCAATGAGGTTTTCTTCAAGGATTTACCCATTTTTAGCCAAACGCATTTATAATTGTGCTGAAATAGAGTCTCGCAATGACCTAATCCCTCAGTTGTGTTTCATTTGGGAGAAGGTATGTGAGCGATGATTTATCAAATCAAATCAGGTGGTAGTGTTTTCCACAGTCTGGGAGCAGCGACGGCAAAAGAACGATCGCCCAACTGTTTGAGTCTTGACCTAGGGACCTCTAGCAAAAGCTGACCCGAGGAGCAAAACCTCTGCCACAATTGCGGAAAGTTTAAATCTCAAACAAGTAGGAGGGGGCAAAGCCATGAATGGTGTTAAAAACAAACAGCAGAAGTTTAAAATCAATTCTAAAACGGACTGGAATTTATAATTGATTTATAAGTCGACTTCACAACTATATGCTGCTTTTTCTTTGTTATATGAAATATCTAAGGTATTCATGTAATATGAGAAAAACTGAAAAAAGTGTATAAAGTGTACAAAGGGTATAAATACTTTTGCAAACAACTGTATGTTGTGCATCCCTCGGTGTGTCAGATAATACCCATACAGTTTTTGTTTGTTCTGTGTTTGCACCACAGCAGCCCTTTATAGGGTTTATTTACAGTAAACTGTGCCTACAGTAGGTGGCAGATATTCTGTGCACTTAAAAGAGTGCAAAGTTCTTTCTTCTGCAATTTTTGAGGAGTTTTAGAAGTTAAAGCTCCGGCAAAGCAATTCCAGACACGTCCCTAACCCTCTGCAGTAATTCGAGCAACTGGAGAGCTTCAGGAGTGACTTGGTTGTTGATGCTAGCACTTTTCCCCCTTGGGGTTTTCTTTCTCATTCTCATGAATCCATACCTTTCCCATCCCCCCTTCTCCAGTACCTCCACACATATCACCCTAATGCCTTCTCCTTCTGCATCACACCACCTACCCTCTTTCTACAACCGGCACAATGTCAAGCTGTTGGATAAGCATGTCTGTGTGGCCTCACTGCAGGGTTTGAAGAAGGGCATAACAACTGTGCGATCATGACATCTGCAGCAAATTCAGGGACACCTGTGTCCACTGTTGGTGGACTGCGGAGGAAGAAGGAAGTGAAGATTTTTCACTTAGAAGGTGACCTGTTTCTTTCCCAATATTCTGCAAGTTAATCTGCTCCTTCTATTCATATGGTATACAGCAAAAACAAATGGACTCGTAGTGGACCTTTACAAGGCTGGATACGTTGATCAGGTGAAGGACAACCCACTGACACTGGACTTGATAACACCATAAAGGGATTTGAGAGAGTGCCAGGGGCAAAGACAGAGTCGATAGAAACTTATCTCTGTCGGGAAGGAGTCGAGCCAGAGGTAAGAGAGAAGGAGAGGCAGAAACTTGGCTCCCCTTCCCAACAAAGTATCATCATTAAGGCTGTAATGCTGCACAGTAATGCTCTGGCGCTGAGGGATTTATCATCTCCGCTATTGTAATCAGTTACAGCACACACAATAGAGTCCAACCCACAGCATCCCTTTCTATAAAGATCGGAATATGTAGGTGGGTTGACAGAAACTGAGCTTTTTCAGGCTATGTACTGTAGGTGAACGAAGCAGACATGTCTGCTGCTGAATGAGTGTTCTTGAAGTCCATTAGTACTCCAGAAACAAAACATCACTGCACGAAGAAGGATTCTACTATAGAGTCAAACCAGGTAGTATATGGAGTAGGGAATAGAGGTGATGGTGCTGTTTTTTTTTTTTTTTTTTATTCTTTCATTTTACATAATAGCTGATTTAATTTGTAAGTAGAGCAACAAAGAGTCGGGACAAAATGTGTTTTAGTCAAACCGTATACACTGTGCAATTTTTTCAATCGTTGTACGCAACCACTGCTCACACTGCACAACAAAACCACAGGGTTTAGCCGAACAGTGTGAGTTCACAGCTCACGATTTATGTTCAGCCCAACACTCTGATGCGATCTAGCTTCTCACACTGTACGACTAAAAACCACATCAGACTTAGCTCCGCAGTGAGATGGAGCTGCTCTGACTCGTCTATCCTGAAGCCAAACAACTAGAAGGGGAATATTAAACTCACAAGAGTAAAATGTGCTGCCTTGGCAATCTGTGCAAGTTTGTGCTGAAAGCCCTAAGCCCTGAAAGCCCCTACATGGCTTAGCAAACGTGGCTTCTACAGTCTTTCAATTTTACAGAAAGAACTCCATTTCACTCATTGCATCCCCGCCATGGTTCTGTGTTTACATCTGAGATGAAGAAGAAAAAGAGGAAGCCTTGTTTACGCATGCCAACTGAGAGATTTGCCCAAGACGGTTCGGGACCTCACAATTCCTGATCGGGAGGTGGTTGTGAGAGGCTGATTATCCCTCGTAACGCCCTGTACACTACACAACGCACCATCAGGCTGAAAGTCGGCCCGATCAAAAAATTCTCGCACGACTTGAAAATTCGCCTTAAATGATTCTAGTTTATCGAAAATACATTTATTTTTCATGCAAGATGTACATTTATGCCTATTTTATTACTCTAACTTCTGAAATTACTATAGCACTCAGTGTAAAGAGTAATTATTTCTTAAAATTTTCATGGATCCCAGCTTAACAGTTTTGTAAAATAATATAAAATGTATAAATAAAATTAGACAAAAAACAGAACATGGGATTAGTTCCCAATTTTGTTTAATTTACCACAAACTTGTCCTGCAACAAATAACAACAGGGAGGCAACAAATAACTGGCAAAACCAGTAATCCAACTATGAACTTAAGACAATAAAGCCTATTTTACCCGAGATTAGGAAAGCTCTGGAACATAGAGGAAAACAATCTATGTAAAAACGGTGGAATTGGGCTTTCCATTCAGCACAGTGGAGTGAAGTAGTTCTCCAAATGTTTTAAAAACACAAAAAAAAATTTCATATGGAAGGGATGATGCCAGGATATCAAGGATTGCAATGAGCTTTTAAAGGTGGACAAGCCATTGTGTCCAGATGCCAAGGCTACAAGTTCTTCTCACCTACAAGGATTGTTGGTATTATAATGCTCTTGGCTGCACACCATAGCAGCTTTGGCTGCAACAACAGCAAAAAAATAATAATTTTGGAAGCTGCAATGAAGAGTTTACACTCTACATCCCAACACTGAGCAACACTGAGCCTCTTGGCATGGATAGAAATCAGTACTGCTGTCCCCACTAGAATAGGGCTTGAGGAAGTTTTTATCTTGAGTTATTTTTCCAGCTGGCAAGAAGTGCTTTAGCTAGAATAGGAGCCCATAAAAAACCTCTAGGTTCAATATTAACTTGACAGTAATTGCAGTCAGATTGATTTTTAAAAAAACAACGCATTCTGATTTCAGAGAGTAAGTAATCAATTCAGTGATTAACCAAGAAACATATACTTTTTACGATTATCACATACTGCTCTTATGTACATACCTAGAACTGCCCCAAGTTAAAATCATTCTTTAAAAGTGCATGTCTGACCCTCACCTTTCATATACAAATTGGTTAGATTTTAAATAATGTTGCATCAGTTCAGTCTCCATTACTGAAACAAGGCTTTTTACACATTGGTTTGGTCCATGTGATGTCAAAGGATTATGATGGCAGTGGAGCCTTTAGAGTGATCTGATATTGTTTAGTAACAGTCTGGTTAAACAGGCACTCTTAGTAAGCTAATAAAAACATACAAATGTGTATAAAAAAGCATCTATAATGCCATGAAGAACCAAAACTTTCTTTAGTTCTGATTCAAAACAAACAAAACAAAAAACATTTCTAAACAACACAAGTTATGATTATGAACCACTAATGATAACTTAGTGAACAGGATCCTTTGGCTCTTTAGCACCAGCAGCCTTGATTCAATCTTTTTCTATTAATTTTGCTAAAGTAAAGGATAACACAAAGCAGATAAAGGAAATGAAGGAATAATCATCGCTTAAAATTGTCCAAGCTTCTCGACTTCCCTATTTTTTACCAGTTCCACAGGATATGCTGTCATTGCCATGTACAAGGAGTGAGTAAAAAAAATCAAGTGAAGAACAAGAAAATCTAATATATTGGAAGGAAATAGATTAGTGTTGACTTAAATCCTTTGTGCATCCCATTATTTTACATTAAACTAGGCTTATCAAAGTTCAGTCCAATTCCACACAAACTGATATGGGTCATCTATAAATAGTAGTTTATATTAAATCACATAAAATTAAGACACTGCATTGTATCTTCTTTACAATGAAACTCACTCTGAGTTGGTGATGATGTAGCCAAAGTGTCTGTCCTTCCCTCTGCTGGAAAACTCCTTCAGTCCCACGTGGACCAGCTGGGTTTTAATCTTTACATCCTTTTTCTGAGCCTCCTCTGGCTGTACAACTGTCACGGGTTTCTGATCCCCCTGCATCCACCTCTGGATCTCAGAGTCCACCCTCCCCTCTGGCCCCTCCACTCCGCCACTCAACCGCAGGGTGGACCCTTCCTTTGCTGGGACGGTGACAATCTTCTCTTCTGAGCGGAAGGGGGCAGGAACTTGGCCCTGTTTCGTTATGCTATGGACACTCTCCAGTCCAACCATTTTTTGGAGAGGAGCACGTGGCCCACTCTTGACCCCTGGAGCATCACCAAAGGGCTCCATGTTGAGGTAGTCTAGCAGCTTGGAAAATATGGCCGTATGCTGTTTTGAAAATGAGAATTTGACATTTATAATCAATATTATTTCAATTAATCCCCTGGAGATATTTTATGAATTAAACAAAGTCAAACATTAAGATATATAAACTGGTGTTTATATTTTGTATTTTCAACATGGATTAAAAAAGATGGGATGTTTTTTTAAATAAACAATGATAAAGCAGCTATTTAGTGGTTTCACCTTAAATTCAAACTAAAGATCTGCAACAAATAGTCAAGAAAAATCAAAGATTATGCTGAGATCTGTCTCTCAAGTTCCAATAATTCAACTTTTCAAATCCTTACTTTGAAGCGGCAGGTATGAGTAAATAAAACTGAATCGTGGACATCTCATTCCCAAAGAAACCAATTTGTTTTGCAGCAAAGTAATTTATAATTCACCTTGTCAGTGGACTCTTTGTCTGCACCGTCTATCCGTTGGCCTGGAAACAAACACACTGTATGTGAGAGGATTGTACAGAAACAGAGGTTCCTCCTTTGTGTTCAGAAGAGAAAAACAAGTTATGACACAAAACTGAAAAGTGAGAAATATACTTGGCAGGATTTTATATGAAGCTTATATGAACAAAGCCTTGCTATAGTATTTATTAGCAAACAATGCTTGGTACCCTGACTTCACTTACACAGCTCTCTAAATGCTGCCCTTCTTTTTCTCTTTCACAGCAGCACAGAAACCAACCTTGTTTTAATTTGAGAGCTCCTTTTGGATTTAGTTCTGGCAATTTGAGATCCTGGTCTTGATTCAGAAGGCTTCCTGATGGTGGTTCCTGGTTAACCCTCATCTCCCCCCTGGAGTTACCAGCTCCAGGTACTGGCCCGGCCCCATCAGTAAGCCTCTCCTCATCCACCTCCTGCAGAGCTCCGGTGATGACCTCAGCCAGCTGGTCCAGGTCTTTCCCCATCAAAGCCTCCATGTTAAGGCTATGGCTCCCCAACTGGTTCACTGTATTGAGGATGAGATGATCTGGACACACACAAAAAAAGAGAATCAATATAAAAAAATAAAGGAAATAAACTGAATATTTCTATATTAAAGTTTGATTGATCATACAAAACATAAGTTAATTTCCTAAAGATTTTCCTGCTAACAACAAAGGATCAAAGCAGTGTCTGCCTGAAATGTATAAATAAATCTTTGGTAAAATTCAGACACAGTAAACGTTCTTTTGAATGCTGCATCTTCACCAGTCACCTTTTTGTAGCTATTAAAAAGCTTCTGGCATTATTTAAACTAGCAGGTTTCCTTGCACAGACTGGGCTTTATAGGTTTAGTGGAGGATGTTTTATTTCCGGGTGGATCATCTAAATAAATGGTCCTCCTAATTATTAGATCCTCCTAAAAATTATCAGTCATTCTGCTGATATGTTTACCGTACATACATTGGCTGTCCTACGTGCTCGTCCCCATTTTCCGGTGGTAAATCTGACAGTGGAAAAATTGCAAATCTTCTTTTGGAAGGTAAGCTTGTATGAGTGATGCAAAGAAGCAACTTTTAAACAGCGTGCATGAGGAAAAATGGGCTTATGCATGCTGTCACATTGGCCAGATAGCAGTAGGAGTTAGTTTAGCTTGACAGACGTTAGCATTATGTTGCTATGGTTAGTTTCTCAATTTAGTTAGTGTTGGTCAGGGTGATTCCAGAAGCTTATTAGTCTTATTTCATACTTTTAAACTAGTTTGGATTGGATATTTGGTGGAAAATCTTGTCATGTCTTGGCATTATGCATCTGATTCAGACTATAAACAAGAGAGGAAAGGATATTAATCAGCATGATCAGGCAAAACAAATGCATAAAACAAAAAGGAACACCAGTAATATTGCCTACAGAGAAGCCAACATAGAGAGGTCTTTTTTTTTTTTTTTATCAATGCCTCTAAAAACAATAAAAAGAAAATGTCAGATGCACACACTGAAAACACGTGTGTCTTCTGTAGAAATGTTTGTGGTCAGAGATTTTGTAACACAAATTTCCTTTTTCACACCCCCAGAAGTATGTTTGGAGTAGTCAATGTGAATCGTATGTCTACTTTCAAGAAGAATCATGATGATCATTTATTTCATCACAAGTGTAGGTTGTGCATTGCACAAGCGGAATCAAATTATACAAAGACAGAATCTATATAGCCCCTTTTAGTCATACACCCTTTAAGAATGGGAAAACATTTATACACTGTGGACATGCAGCTAAACGTCAAAAGTCACCTTTTGATCCAAACTAGAAGATAATCAGTTCAGGCACACATACATGAATCTTTTAGAATAGCCTGGATTTCAACGGCATTCTACATCCTTTGAAAGTACATATAAACTGGAACTTTGCCATAAAAACAGACAAATACCTCAAAAGTGTTTTGAAAAGAAATCTTTTTGGTTGTTTCTTTTTTTATGTCAGGAAACTGGGTCATGGCCACATAAACGTGGTTTCCCTGCAATCTGCTAAGGATGACTTAAACAAATATTTATAAAATAAATATGCATGATTCTGATCTGGGATGTATTTCAGAAAATCTGCAAAATTCAAACTAAAACACAATATTCATGCTTTAATAAATGCACTAAAATAGTATCATATAATCATTCAAACCTGGATTAAAAATGGGTGTAAAATGTTATTAATGGACCAAATTTGGTATTATGTTCATCAAGGTTTATACATTTTTAGAATGTACACATTTCTAATAAGGGCTGCAATTGTTTTGAATGAATCAAAAACAGTGAACAAGCAAATATGAATGATAATCTAAAACTAAAAAAGAAAAATCTGTATACAAACACTGCAAAACAGCTGCACCTACCATCCATGACGCTATGAGGGTTTTTTGAAAGGAGCTGATTTGAGCCAGCCTTGAAGAGCAGTCTGTCAAGATTAGGCTTTGCAGGGTTGGAGCCAAAAGCAATCTGTGGGTCTGCACGATTGCTCTGAGCAGGCTGCAGGTAGCTGAGGTAGTGGAGTTTCCCCTTTGGCCATACAGGCTCTCCACCAGTAAAGCCCTGCTGAGTACCGGATGCCCCTGGAAGAAGCTGCTGCACATGGTTGGAGAGGAGCTTACTCCTGTCAGGTTCATGGCTTGAGTAGCCTGTACTGAGCTTGGGGTGTCTGCCATCTCCACTCTTGGTAATGACTTTGGTGACTGGAGGTTGGCCAGCTCCTTTCTGGAGGCTGTAGATTGTGGTCTCCTTCCAGCCTTGATTTGGCTTTAGCTGGCTGGGCTTTTTCGGGGCATCAGGTGTGATATCTTGATTCTGCAACACATTTGAGAAGTTTTAACAATGTTTTTGATAAATCTATTGGATGTATTGTCAAAATGTTTATTTGAAAATCTGACGGTGTAAATAACACAAGTAATATCCTTATCTGATGCAAAGTTTTCAGTCCATAGCTATCTAATCAATTTCTTGAATTTAGTTTTAGTGACCATCTGTAAGACTTTGCTATATTTTTATTTATTTATACTTATTTAGAGCAACAGGAGTATGTTGGCTTTTGTGTAACAAGCTGCGAGAGACAGTGTGTTTTAATATCACATTTGTCATTGTTCTGAGTTTTGAAGACTTTACAAATTTTAATGTTTAATTATCATTACCACAAACACAAGGACGTTCTTCAAGTTTCTTGAGTTTATAACAACATTGTATTAATTTTTTTAGGGTGATACTTGTTTGCTAATAGCATCTTACTAAGGTAAGGTTTTAAGCTTTAGCATTAGGAGCTGCAGAGCTAAACAATAGTTCATTTTCACATATTGTAGGCTGATATTTTGACCTTTTTCCTGAAGTGTTTAACTGGCTGAACTTTAAGATGACAAGCTAAGACTTTTCCCCTTCACTTGGGGTGGTAAAGTGAAAATATTTGTGACTTGTTACCAATTTAAGGTTTTGCTTTTTAACCTTTTGCATAACATGCAAAAGGGATAAATAATATAAGTAGTAGTTTACCTAGGGTGACCACAGTGAGATTAGCAAAAGCAAAAAAATAAAATAAAAAAAACACAAATTCTGGTCTTAATATTTTTTCATTAAATTAGACTAGTTGAAGAACAGTTATGGTTTTAACATTTTAGAAGTTTGCATTCTCTGTGTTTAGAAAGAATAGTTTAAAAAAGCAAACTATTCAGATACGCTATGACAAGACAACTATAAAAATGACTCTTCTGTTTTGGAAAATGAATCTGTAGCAATAGTATCTAATTGTTTTAAGAAAAACTTGAAAGGTTAAAAAAAATGTTGTACAATTATAAAAAGAATTATTCAACTTTTTCAGTTTAATAATAAAAACTGTCAGTGTCACAAATATTTTATCAAACAAAAATGTGTGTGATCCAGTCTTTAGCTTTCTTATAGTAAATATTAAAGCATTAAAGTCGTGATTGGTTGAGTTGAGTTGGTATGACAAGTTAAATGTATTCACAGGAAATTGTGCTAATAAAATCCAAATATTTAGATATTTAGACATGTATGGGTGACGAAAAGTTATTTGGTTGCCCTCATGTTACCACAAAAAGCCAAGATCATTGTCCTTAGTATTAAACTGTAAAGTGGTTTCTACTATTCTGGGCTGATAGATAAAAAATATAGAGAGCAGTTCACTTTGTGAAGGTAAGATGTTGACTTGTGCTTTACTCATTGTCCCATTTGAAATACTATCAGCGTTATATTTCCATGCAAACCTTTGATTTAAAGTGTCTCTTGATTATATGCTAAATAATTTCAAAATTGAGCTATAATTTATGACATAATTACCAGGTGTTAATATAGAAAATAATATTCGATAACATGTACCTTGCCAAGTAAAGATTTTGAATAGGAATATTGTAAACCTTAAGCTCTTTATTTTTTTGCATTTTTCCTGAAGAGCTGATGTGGGAACATTCACAGGATACATTTTTTCAACTTGGCCTGGGCTCTTCAATAACTATTTAGCCCGACAAGAACATCAAATAAGCTGCAGCGGGGGTCAGAGCTGATGTGACAAGCTTCAGAATAAGAAGAGAAGCAACCTGGGCTCCACCAGACAGGACAGGATATGAATAGGGATTCTAGATCAAAGACAACTGCCCTTGGAAATTGCATTATGGAAATCCCAGATGAGATAGTGTCACTCAAATAGTAATTTCATGCATTTCCACAACACACCACAAACTTTAAAAGCATATCCTCCCACTCAAAAATTTTACAGCAAACCCTTATCTAAATGGGGGATAAAATGATTTCAAAGTTACCCGTATGAGTTTATATTTCACAAAAGATGAAATATGTATTTGCATTACAATGTGCTGCTACGTACACAGACATTTAGAGGTCTTTTTAACCATTTGGCAATGGAGATGGAGTTGATACTGGCACCAAACTGTGCGATTTTGTCTTTTCTTCTCTTTTGTCATTTTGTACTGTGAGGAAGGGGAATCATTCTTTCCATCTGAGTCATACGGGCCCACGCACACAGCATACAGTACATCTGATGCACTGAAAAGCATTATTATCCATGTCACTGCAACACTAATACTAGCTCTCTCCCTTGGTGCCATTTTCTGCCTTTCAAATGTATACAGAGAAAATGTCAGTCTTTCTACTGCCAGCATACAGAAAGACCCATAATGGCATTAGCGCAGCAAGACGGAGGTGCTCTGCCATTCATGCTAACCATGTTTGCCTCTTTCAATCACACCACACAACAAAGGCCTTCGTTCCATCAATAAGGAAGGTCCTGAACTCTTTAACTTTGCATTATGGATGCAGTGACACTGCAGCTCACTTATGAGAGATTCCAGGCACATCTTGGACAAAGCGGGATGTCCACCCTAAATATGATAGTTGAATAATGTAAAGGGGTGATAGAGGACCTTTGTGTAAGAAGGGTCCCCACTCAGTGGGAGAGAGGGGGCCAGAAAGCAAGAAACAAAAGCAAAGCAGGGACAAGGGGGCAGATGTAAAAGACAAAAAATGACTCCTCTGCAAAAGGGTTATTATAGGAAGATATCCTCTCTGACCATATCATTAGAGAAAGATTGTGTAGTTTTTATGGGGACTTTATAGAGTATATAGAGTTTATAGAGATTTATAGCCCTTTGCAAAAGTATTCAAACCCACATTTTGTCAAAATATGACAATACATTTCTGATGTATTTTATTTAATGCCTTGCACGCAGTTGTATTTAGGAGTCCATATTTGGCAGGTAGTGAGTCATTTTACTATGTTTAATAAAAGCAGAGTAAAAGACTTTATGTACTAAAAAACATGTAAAAAAGGCATTTAGCCCATTCCATGTTTAACTTATATGTTTGAAACCATACCCTTTCAAATTTCAATACAGTGATCTAGAAAATGTGTTGATTTTGAAGTCTGTGAGTAGATCAAATATCATATTTTAAGTCTTATTTTAGGTTTTTACTTTTCCTATTTATCACAGGTATTTATTTCCTTCACAGAGTTGGAATCTCACCTGATTTACTGGTTGGTTTCCATTTGTGTCAGCCTGCGGCATGAAGCCCAACCCTGTAAGATACGCCTGAAGGTTTCTGCTCAGCTCTGTCTGTGTTAGACTCGGCTTCCTGTTTCTGGGGTTGCTGTAGGCCATCAGATGGCTCAGAGGTGGACTCTGCTGGCGTAGAGGGATGGTCCTCAGTTTGGAGAGTTCTCTGGAGATGACCTGCTGAGTAATGTCGTCCTGCCATGTCAGTCCTGCAGAGAAGTTAAGAGGAAATTGGTTCAATGATAGATAAAACCCAGCTGTTAAGTTCCTAAGAACATAAAAAACTATTGAACACTTCAAATAAGAATAATATGTAAAAATAAATAAATAATAATTATTCTGTATATATCTTAAAATGTATTAATGTCAGAATCAGAACTAACTTTAATGGCAAAGTTTCCTGGGCACAGACTTGTCTTCAGTGTTCTGTCACTTATAATCAATAGTAGAAACAACAACCTGCCTCTGTAAAAAACAAGTTTAATGGGGCAATAACATTATAGACAAGTGTATATTTGTGTAAATAAATAAAAAAAAAAAGGAACAAAGAGTGAGGTAGTGAATAGGATTTTGTGTCAGACTAGCCTGGTTGTTCATTGAGCTTAACAGACAGACAGCCTGAGGAAAGACGCGCCTCTGTGGTGGTTTGTTTTTGCCATTAGCACTCTGAAGCACATCCTTGAAGGTAAGAGTTTTTTAACGGCCTATGGCAAGGAAGTGTGGGGTCGGCAGAGATGATAGTTAATGTGAATAGTTTACTGTTAAAAATCAAACGGTGGTAATGTTAAAGACTAAATGTTGTGGATGACAGTTACCTAGGTAGCCCAAAACCTCCTAACCTCTAAAAGAATATATGAGGAAATCTCTTTTAATAGAAACTGGCATATTTAGCTGGCTGGATAAGATGGAGTGCTAGAATGGAGGTAATAATGATGATATAAATCTAAAAGAATATATAACAATAATAATGGTAATAATTATCATTATTTACAGTGACCTTTGCATTGGCATCTTAAATTACCACTAAAAAAGTAAAATAAATAAGTTAGCAGAAATGTGTTTAAAATGAAAGGTAATAGCCCAGTAATAAACCTAAATGCTTGTCTATCCCCACCCATCCAACAGAGAAGGAGACACAGTCCCCAAATACAGCATCCCCTAATAAGTTTCTGTTTTGAAAATGACTTAGCAAGTAGTACCTATCTTATTTGAACATCTTTCATCAATAATTGTGTGCAGTTTAGTCATTACAACATGCATTTCAATGAAGGCAAAAATGCAGCAAGTTTGCATGTGCTTCCTGCTGAACTGTTCATGCAAACCCATATACAGTACAACATGTTTGAAGATCTCCTCTCTGTTTGCAAAGAGGTTTGCATGCTTTTCCAAAATTGGAAAGCTTGATGAAGCTAAATGTGTGCATGCATGACTGTTCGTTCTTTGGGTCTTTCTTTTAACCCTGTAAGGAACTGGTGACCAATCTTGGTTGGACCCAATGAGCAGCCCAATATTAAGCCAGTTTAGAAAGTAGATAGATACTCTTAAAATGCCCTACATGCATACAGGTGTGAGAACAGAAGCTATTTAATACAGACACAACATCTCAGAGTATAACTGATAGAAGGCTTAAGAATGCAGAATAATACTTAGTCATAACCCTAATAACATATTTAGCTTGATTGATTTTTTGATCACTTATTAAATGACTTTATTCTTTTTTTGCCATATAAATGTTTATTTTTTGTATCATTTTGAAATAATTTTGGACTTCTCTTATTAGCCCCTTTAATCTTGTTGAATTGTTTCATTCTGACTTGGCTTTGACTTTGGTCCTCAACATACAGTACACAGAGCATGCCATAAAACAGTTTAAAAACTCACAGTAAAGGAGAAAAGATAGATACAACAACCATTCAACAGACCCGAGGAGAATGCTGTTCTGCAGCCTGATGCCTTTCCAACATTTCTGCTAATTGCCAACACATAGCTGTGATGCAGAACTCCTGGGCAGGGGCGAAGCACAGCAGTGCCAGGACCAGATGGTGCTACCCAAGCAAAGCAGACACCAAAAATGTGGCTCTTTTCCCAACATGCCAAGAGGCACCGAATTCCATCAGCAAAGCGGATCAACATACCTTAGATGATATACTTCCCATCAGTGCCAAGATACCCACTGATGGCACTTCAGTTGCAGTACAAAAGCATTTTAATGAGAAACAACTAAATTCACAGCAGCAAAGATTAATGCTTATGTACAGGAGTCATCTAAACAACACTGCATCTGTTAATGACGTAGACATGTTTAATATCAATGAACTAAAAAGTCACTGTAGAAATATGAAACATTAAGGTATTAACGCTGCAGAATGTCTTCATTAGCCTTGTTTCTCGCCCACACAAGATATTTTCAAAGGCATTCATGAGCACAGATGAGGATCTGAGTGCTAAAGAGGAGCCACGCATGCCTCCAGTCATTCTTGGCAGCGCTGAACAGAGCACAAAGCAGCGTATGTTGTCACCGTTCTGGAACGCAGCTCAGCCATCCATCCATACAACAATGACAGTTAACTACCTATGGCTTACCCGATGTGGGGCCGACTGACTATACGTTGCCACAGTGATGATCATTTACGCTATTAACAGCGTCAATGGGGATCTCAGGGCTGGTGTTCCATATGCTACCTGCAGTTTACTGCAGCTGGTTAAATGTTTTCAGAGTAAATGTGTTATTGCATCCCAAACAGGGTGAGACTAGCTTCATTGCCTGTGACACCTCTATCCCTTCATCTCCTGGGGAATGCACTCATTTCTGTATATTCCAGAGGTTTTTTTCTGAGCCTCTGATGGGCACTCATAAGATGGAAAGGTATATTCAGACACAAATTACAGTGCCAGAACACGTCATTTTGTACAGCAAAAAAAGCCAATGAGAACTGAGGCTTTTATGGTTGGATTCCTCTCAATGGACCTCTAGGCTGATTAACCTGGCACAGAAGAGTTAAATGTCATGCAATATCCTCAATAAGTCCACAGTCAGAGCAGACTTCCTTGTCAAGTGCTGCCACTTTCTGCCTGTTAACAGTAGCATCCCAGCTCGGGTAAACGCCTCAGTTAATTAACGCCTTGCCATTAGCACAACAGCTTTCAAACAAGCATGATATTTCAGTTGGCCTCCTGTTTTCTGTATGACAGGGAGGATGGGGGGTGGCTCTCCTACATATTCAAAGCCTATTAGATGATATCCTCTCTACATGTCTTCTTGCTTCATCTGGTGTTTTTGAAATGCAGATTTCCCCCTTTCCTTGCTTCTGTCCACCAACTGATTTTAAATGCATTAATTGAAAAGACTGTGAATAATTTAGCAGTCAGTTGTGCCTAATTAGTCAAAATGAAATGTGTCACTCCCAGTTTGACAAATGAAACAGCAAAAATACAAAGCTTTCACTTTATTCTTTGGTGTTCAATATATAAGAAAGGAAATTTTACTGTGTCAAGTATTTCAAAAGCATAATCTTTTTTATTTAAAATCCATATTATATATCCAATTATAATTATTTAAAAATATGTGAATCATGGGCAAACAAAATAAGTTAATTTTTTATGACTAATCCCTGTATGAAATGTGAGGAAGTTATGCTAATTGTTTTGTTATTAAGGACATATCGGTCTAATAAAATCCATGTTTCAATTTAATTTCCAATAACACTCATCCAGTGACAGATTGATATTCACAGCTATGTTTTTTCACATTTTCAGAACTATCTGTAAGAACTTCGAAACTTTGGAGACTCATGTTTACTAGGTTTGCTATTCTATCATTTAGAGTGTGCTACTATACGCTGTTTCAATGCATATAATGTGTGGTTTGAAAATGCATTACTAAAATGAATGCATGAAGCACAAATGTGTTGTTTGGTATACTTATGACATTTAAAAGTTTAATATGTGACTATACTAATTTATTATGTAATAATAATATTAGTAAATAAAGATATTAAAGTCATTTTTCCCTTTTGCAGAAAAAATAATGCAGTTCTCGTGTATTTTCAATATATCCATACATGTCTTATGGACTAGTTCAATATTAAATGGACAATAAATTGTTCCAAAATAGCACAAAATAACCATGACCTTTCCCTTCGACTTAACTGCCAAGGTTAGAAACATATTTTCTTGAGTGTAGGTAAAAAAAATCGCCCAAGATTTACTTTTAGGCAGTACTGTTATTCAGGATTTTCAAAAAAAAAAAGAAGTACTGTAAGAACAAATATGATGCTACATAAAATACAGAGTTTTATTCTGACCTCTATGTGTCTGCTCTTTAAAGCTGGAAAATAAGTGGTGCTAAATTGCACGTTCAAATTATTTTTTTTATCAGGTCCAATAAGTGGGCCCATCAAAGATGATTCATCAAGATTGCTGCACAAATCTTATGATGATTTTTTTCTACCCATTAGATTTGCAGATTGCACATTCTACCGGCAGTTTGAAAGTCACCATAAAAGGAAGATGAGGTTCTGAGTGATGTAGATGGAGGTTATAATGAATATTAAAAAAAAAAAACCTATGATAAGAATAAATAATATCTATAGTGCAACACATAGCTACCAACCATGCCAACCTCTAAATGTTTTTTTTTCTTTTTTTTAGATAAATATTACTCTACTACAGTTATTTCTGACAGTCCAAAAAAATTTGCATGTGCAGTTTGTGTAGGTTGTGTTTTTGTGTTTTTTCCCTCCACCACCAGGTGGCACCTGGTTCTCGTTGGCCCTCTCACACACCTGCGGAGGGTTACCTCATTACCGGAGGACTCTTAAGCTGCTGACTGCCACTACCTCGACGCCAGAGTGTTTGCTAGTTTTGGGTACTCTAGCCAAGCTGAGTTTTGCTGAGTCAAACATAGTTTTTGTCAACCTGAGTCTTAGCCTTGTGTTTTTGTCTTTGCCTCTCTGCAGGAAGTCATCCTGCATACTGGATGTTTTGGACCTTCTCCCCCTGGAAGGATTGTCTGAGCTTCACCTGAGCTGGTGATTCAAACTGGAGGTTTGGATCTACTTTTCCCCAAAGGATTGTTTGAGCTTCACACTGAGCAGGCGATACATCTCCACAAGAAAGTGTTCAAGTACCATAGGAAATCTAAGTGGCAGTAAGCTCCTCCGTTCCTCAAGGAAACACCTCAATCTGGGTAAACTCTGTCCACCCTCCAACGAGCAAGTCAATCACTGGAACAACCCACACCTACTGGATTCAGAGATCGACACCTTTTCTGGAAACGTGAGTCCTTTTGCCTTAATTCCCTTGTGCAAATCGAAGCTCAATTTTCCCACTGAGCCTCAACTAACCACAGGAACTTCCCCTACACTTTTAAGTCCCGGTTTGCCAGTGTTCAGAGCAGCACTGGGCCCATCTCTACCAGTTCTCAATAAACCTGTTAAACCTTCCCCTGGTCTCTCTGTTTGGTTTTCTGCATGTGGGTCAGATCTTTGCATAAAATCATGACACTGCCTGTTTCCATCTGGATTCCTGCAACCCTGGATCTGTCTGTTCCTGCTCTGATCGGAACCCCTGACCGAGTTAATGATTCCTTGGTCTCAGAACTGTCCTGTTCTGGACTGTTTTCCCTGACCTGGCTCGGACTTCTGCCTGTTTACGGAGGCTGCTGCATCGGGGACAAGCTCGGCAGCCCCCGCCACATCCTGTCTGGCAGTCCATCGGCTGGATCCTGCCTCACTCTTAGGAGTTGGACTGAACTGTTAAACCAGGGAAGTGACTCACTTAGATTATCATCTTCCATTTGATTATAGTGGTCACTTACCTGTGTTTCTCCCTCAACCAGAGCTTCAGTGATGGGTGGAGCCCCGCCTCCCCCCGCAGCCCCTGCTTATCCGCAGATTCACAGCTCTGCGCTTTTGTTTGTTTTTGTTGATAAACACTATCAACATTCCCACTGTCAGTCTTGCCTAAATACTGGGGCCCTCTGCCCCGCTTTATGACAATGAAACATGTAAGTGAACTGAAGAACCATGATTCTACAGTGAAAGGGTTACATTAATAAGGATAAAAAAGATTACCTTTACCTTCATGGTTCCTACTTAGAAGTGGCAGAAACAGCTTGAAAGCCACTCTGTGAACCCTGTAACACTGCCGAGGGGGGTTGGGAAGGAACAATTTGATTTTAGTGGCTGTTTCCCCAGAAAGGTTTTCTTTTTTGGCAATAAAGTTAAAATAGGACTGTTTCTGTGATGTCAGTTTGTGGTCAATGATTCTCCTTGATGGGCAGCTCCTGTCAATATAGCTAATACAAATGTCACAACACATCATCTTAACTTGTCTCCGCAATGAGAATATATCTGCTGTACTGCACAGGTCGAAAGGACAATCGACTGCAGGCCACTGTAGTTTAACATGGTCCATCAACTAAATCACAATTACTCTGTGAAAGGATTCATGCTGTATTGCATTCTGCCAGGCCCTGTCTACTCTTCAGTTTGTGGTCAGAACTCAAATTGTAACATTTGTGTTAGCCACTGCAGAAAGCTTAAAGTTAGAGTTACAAGCTTTCAGCACCTTGAAAATTAAGTGATTTGGGCGTCAAATGAAAAATGAAAATGCTGCTTGTTTTTTTTTTTCTCTCTCTTTTATCCACCTTACTTTTATCTTTTTAAATATTTGATGTGTTTCTTGTGTTTCTTCTTTTATTTTTTTTATCTGTGATTTGTGAAATATAAATGTGTGTCTGAAAGGTGTACTACTACTGCACAAAAATTGCCCATACTGGGACAAATAAAAGCTACTGAACTGTAAAGCCCCTACTTCACCACTTACCAAATCAAAGCCTGATATGGCAAGCAGTATGCTAAAAATGTTGTTGGATGGAAAAAGTGAATAAATGAAAAAACAAAAAAGGGAAAAAAATGCTTGTATATAATTGACTTGTTCAGTTTTTATGGTGATGAGCTGTCTCTCTGTGCCAAAGGGACGTCTTATGTAATAAAGGATGTATAATCAGTTTAAAAACACACAGAATACAGTAAAAGAAAATAACCCTAAAAGTGACTAAAAACCTAGTGTTTCACTCTTTGTACATAATATTTACCTGGTGAATAAAATTTTGTTTATCATTAAAATAAAGCTGGTCTGAACTATGAAACTATTTAAAACTTTAAACTCCCTCAGAATAGATGTTAGTTTAAAGCTTTAGCAAGAAATTCCTCCACATATATTAAATAATTTTTTTGTGTAACTAGTCTGGAAAATTGTTAACTACTACCAATAGATCTGTACGAACCATCTATGTATAAATTTAAAGTGCAGAGAACAAATCTTATCAATATATAGAGAAACATATCCTTTCATTTATATAGGAAAGGATATCATTTATTCATGATATCCTATCAGGCAGCTTTATATCCATTATGATCTAATTTGAATTTTACTTCAAAACAGCATAAACAATGTCCAGTTACAGGGCAGTAATTGTCGTTCTTCTTTGTAAAAAGATCAAAAAGCAACTGGTAAAACTAATGCTTTAGTTTAGCACTGTTTTGCTCTTATTTATCTGTTTGACATTAAAAAGTATTTGTCCTTTTCCCAACAAATGTGTGATGTTATTGTGTTTTTGTCACAATTAAATGGAGTACTCTATTAAATAACGTTCAGTAGAATACAAAATTAACCTGAGAGAATAAAATACTTAATTTTCAGATTCTCTTCAAGAGAAAATCCTGAGGAGAATGCTGAATAAAAAGTCCAGCCCTAATTATCTTGCAAAGGGAAAAAGGGAATTTTCTGAGTGGCCTTGACAAATTTTAGACTTAAAGGTATAGTGGAGGATTTTCATGAATTTTTGAAAACAACTTTAAAAAAAAAACTGCACATGCACCCGCTCCCGAGAGGGAACATCTATTAAACGCGTGTAAGAGCATGCACAAGCCCATTTCTCCTCGTGCAAACTTTTTAAGTTTAAGTTGCTGTTCCCTTCGCCATACAAGCAGACTCACCGTCAAACTCACCACTAGTAAGATAAATTGGGGACGAGCATGTAGGATGGCCTTACGTAAACATATAACCATAATGCAACTTTTAATGACATTGCAAACTTTTGATTTTTAGCAACTTTAAAAAAAAAAAAATTGTAAAAAGTTGACAATTATTTTAATGATTCACCCAAAAAAAAGGAAATCCTCACTTGTAAAAGCTGTGGGGTGATCTTAGATAGACTGTGAGAAATAAAACTCTGTAGCTGAAGTAAAACAATAGTAAAACAAGAGTAAAAATATTTTAACTCAGGATTGCTGTAGAAAGCTTTGCTAGTTATCACTGGGTGCTAGTTGTTGCTGTTAAGGTGGCACAGCTAATTATTAGGCTAAGGTTCAGGTTAGTCTTTCACACATATCCATGTTGGCTTGGGTTGCACTTTCCCCCCTAATAAATGAAATCAATTTGTTAATTGTGCTGTTGTAGTTACAAAAGTTATCTTGGTTTAGATCCTAATTGTGTTGATTATCTAAAACATTTTAGAGTGATTAGAAGAAGACAAGAAAACCCTAAGGGGATAAATACTTCACTTTACAACATAGTAGTTGGACATGTTCACTGGTCTTGAATAGGTTGGTCAAATAAAAAAAAAATACAATTTTCTTATTCCAAACTTTCAAAATATTGCTTCAGCCTGAAGAGCATGACAGCCTGCTTGCTTAGTGATTGCAGTTAACTGAACAATGTCTGTTCAGGGTAGACGTTTAGAAAGACGCAAAGCAAATATTTAATTTAAAAGACTGTATATCAAATTCAATTAACTGCAACAACTGAAGTTATTCTTGGTACAAGGCGACGCAAAAACAAATATTTAGTGGAGCTTTAATGAGTCCTAAGCAGTATGACAGCGGTGTGCGTGGCTATAAACTGTGTGGACAGACTGTGGCTGCACACAGTGAATACTAAAGTTGCTTTGCTTTGGGTGCTGCCCGTGAAATATAAAAGTCATTTGCAGATGGATGAGTGTGCCTTGCATTCACAGGTATTGTGATGAAAATTTTATACCAGACAATGTGCAATGCCGATGGGGACACATCCAGACAGCCCAAGCCCCCTTTCTTCAAGGGTCAATTTGTATTGATTTGACTGACATTGGTGTTGCGCAGCGAGCAGAGATTGTGTGATTTTTACCTGCTCTGATGCAAGATAAAAAGGATTGTAAATCGATTCCATTGATGTTCGTACTGTTTTTTTTTCTCTCCCTCATCTCTTCAATTTAACTTACAGCACAATGGTCCCCACAAACCTGTCTGATTCAAAAAGGACCCCCCCAACAACAAAAAAATCCGCACCACAAAGATGACACTTCAATAGCTGTTGAGCTGATAAGAAGAACATGCCACTGAGCATTACCTGCTCATTGTGAACTCAAAGGCAGATAACGTTCGCTGTCTGTGGATGGGGAGTCTTACAGACAGTGAAGGGGGGGTAGCCTTCAAAGTGATGATGTCATGTCTGTATAAGACTCTCTTAAGGCACAGGGTCAAAGGAGGAGGATGAGAATTAATAAAAAAATAAAAGAAATAAAATCCACATCTGTTAATATCCTCCTCAGTCTTTCATATATTATCATAAAAATAAATGCAAAAAAGTTTGCAGGGAGTTTTGATTATGTTTTTTTTTGCTCATGCCTTCTATTTCACACTTTACCCACACTTTATAAATTTGAACATTTGTTTGAAAATATTAAGGTGGCCCACAAAGACAATTTGGACACTGGACCTCTATGGTCATGGTCTTGTTAAAGATTTCTACTGCTCCCTGGTGGGGTATAACTGTCAGTGCAGGAGCATGAAGATATAAGGTACATTCTAAGTGTAAGTAAACTATAACCTCTAATAATAATAGAAATGTTCGACATGCTAAACTCATGCTCACCAAGTTTTTTTGTTGGTTATTGTTTCACAATAGATATTATAATAACTGCACAAACTCAACCAATTCATTAGATATAGTTTTCAGAAGGCCATAGACATTTTTATCACAGAATTCTACATCTGGCTCAGGGCAGAACATTTTGAAATTATGATGAAATGCAAGCTCAATTAAATCACATTTTCCAACATTTACTTTTAAAAGATTTCAGTTTGTTTATTTATCTGGCTTTGACTCTCAGGAAGGATGCAGTCATTTCTGCAGTCAAAAAGCTAATCTAAACCCCACAACATTGTGTGAATATAAACTTAATAATAACTTAAATTGTAACAGCAATGAGACTGTCAAAATGTGTACAGAAAACATGACATTTACTTTCATTAAGTTAAAGAAAATCAAGAAAGAATTTAGCCTCCAATGTCTCTCTTTATGCATCTAGTTTGTTTTTTTGTTGCTGTTATGGCGAGATTTGAATGATAAATATCCATTTATCACGGTTTTCATTTCACTTTAAACTTTAATTTTATGACGACACAACCAGGAAGGAGTGTAATGTATTTTACTGGGAATTCATATGATGCAGCAGCAGAAAGTGGATATAATTTGTGAAATGGAAAGAAAGTAATACATGAATCTATAGCTTTTGTTGAACGAAATATTCAGTTCATTGTCTGAAAAAGGGAAGACAATTGCAAACCTACCCAGACATAGCTATCTTCCTAAAATGCTGGGGAAGGAGGAAATTAATCATAGAAGCAGAGGAGGTTCATTGTATCTAGTGGGGCTGAAGAGACTCACAGCTCAAGTGTAAGAATAATTTCACACAATGACATCTGTTGTATACAAATCTGTCCTTTGTAAAAGGATTGGTAAGAAAAGAGCAATTTTTTCAAATAAAAACAATAAGAGGTCATTTTTGCATTTTGCCAGAAGCCATGAAGTAGATACAGCTACACAGATATTGGAGTTTAAAAATCTAATACTGCACATTATGACTAACACACCATGTGTAGGAATGTCCCAAAGTCTAAATCCAACTGAGACTGAGACTGCTTATTGACACTTTCCATCCAATTAGATTCAATTGTATAAGACGTGAGGCAAAAGCAGTAAACCTAACCCCCAAAAAAGTTGTATCTATAATTACAACATATTTTTCATTATTATTTGTAGAAATGTATTTCAGTCAGAAATATATCCCAAATACTATCAAAGCAAAAAAAAAAAAAGTAATACCACTATACAGGGAGCTAAGTGTGTATTGCCTATTCTTCATACAAACTCACACCATTGCCTTAAAGGAAAGAAAAGAGAAAATATGATCATTTGAATATTATTTATTCTTATAAAACATTGATTTATATAAATGAGCTAATGAAATAATCTAGTTTATGTGACAACAAGATTTAAGATTTTGCAAGGTGCTGCATGTTTATCATGTAGATGCTTATTTAACAGCCTGAAGCTGTAACTTGCTCTAAAGCTCATGATCATCCACCGACTGGGTGTGCGAGACTGATGCGATTACCCTGCACACATCACACTTACTCATCCACGAGATTAGCTCTGAATGTCCAACTAGCAACAGAGCCAATAAGACTGGCTGCTAGAGTTAAAATGATGGCCAAACAATGGGCTGATGTGAGTCAAATGACCCGTCCCTGCTCTATGGCAGAGTGTAGCGCCTGCCAAAGAGACAGCTTGGTTGATTTGGCTTGCCTCTCACCGAAAGGCATTTTCTGCGAGACCTGCACTGACAGATGACGAATGAAAAAGAAAGACTCTCAGTCAAAGACAGACAGGCAGTTTGTACCTCTGTGAGCCAGCTTCTGTAGGAGGATCCTGAGGCGCTGGAGAGCGGAGGATGAAATATCATACGTGTACAGGTCTGCCCCAGCCAACTCCTGACACCTTCCAAACACTCCATCTACAGAGGAAGCAGACAGTGAAAACAGGTTCAGGGGGTGTTTTGTTGCAACTTAAAGTGAGAAACACACACAGTACACATTCTTCAGCATTTTGGGGTTTTTTTGTGCGATTTTGTTGATGCCAAATAACATCTGCAAGCTCAGATGAAAAGCTTTGCTGTGAGGCACCTGTGTTGTTTAGCACATCTTATTTTCTCTCTTTTAAGGGGGGCTAATAGCTGACATTTCTTCCTTAGACAGCTCCATGATAAGCACGCTTTTGTGGCAGAAGGGACTTTATCTGAGACCTTGGTAATCTTCCTATCAGTAGGCCTCCCGCTTCGGTTGCCGGGCAACCAACACCATAGACTCACTATCAACCCATAATTCAATGGCTGCTCTGGACCTCTGATGAATACTGAGGCTCAGGGAGGCATGTGGGGGTCAGACAGCAGTGCGTAAACAGAAACTTGGAATTTAAATTAACCGAGCCGCCATGTTTTTTCAGCCAGAAAGATGAATTTCTGCACCTTTTTGGCTAAAATCCAAGATGTGACTCAGTGATGTTCTCAGGAGACTCACATCTCTGTGTTCACGTATGTGAGCTATCAGCAATAGCATAATCTGAGAGTCAGTGTAAACTAGTGGGAACTAATGATGGGCTTCAACACTTGGTCATACACCACAGCTTCCCATTAATTAGCCTCAAGACGTCGGGGAATGACAGCAGACATCGATAAGATTGATGCTTTCATCTCGGGAAGCACAAAATAAACTAATGCTAAGTAGATTTACTCTTTTCACTCCTAACTTTGCTTTTATATTAGCAACAAACAGGGGAATGCAAATCTCAAAGACCTTTGTGAATTTATTTGTTTGGCTTCTGATAGATCTGTGATTTCATTGCAGGATTTTGTATCCTGAAAGGATGCATTGTTCTTATGGTTTCTGAATCTCCCCATTAAAAAAGGAACTGTGTTAGGATAATTATCATTGCTAATGTGTGAGTTTATTACAAATTAATATTAGCTGCCTGGTGCATGTCAGAAATGATGTTTTCGCCAATAGTTTATCTAATTAAGACAGTTCCTCTGTCCAGATATACAATTATAATCTTCATTCCTTACATGGCAAATATTTGGGAATAGAATAAGAGCGGTGTCCTTCAGCTAAGAACAAAGTGAAACATTTTGATAAGGCTGGAGCCATGGATGTCTCCTCATCTGCTAACATGCATGATGTAAAATGTGATGATGTGGACGACTGGAATTGTATAAAATGCCTCTTTAACCGTTAACCGGGGCCACTTCCCAAGAAGTGAGGGGGGTATGCAGCTACCTTCAGTAACTCGAGGTAACTTCTCTGATCTGAGTAAGATTACAATTTCCATAAAAATCTGTTGTCATGTCTCAGTTATTTAATAAGCTTAAGTAGATACAAAAGATTCATTAATTCTTTTTTTTTTTTTTTTTTTCAGGAAGACACCTTTATTATGTCTCCTCTTTCTCTCAGATGTCCATACCTTTTTACTTATGCTTAAGGCTGCTTTTCACCTACAGTAGGAAGCTAGCCGTACTCTAACTTTTACTCCTGTTACATTATCTCAACTTTGAGAGGAGATGTCTGTAATATCATCTTGGCACCTGGAGCTTATGACAAAAAACAGGAATTAAATTAAATAGATTTAGATGGATATGTCTTATAATTTAAGAATACAATGCACATTTAACCCTTGTTTTGGTGGCATAAAATTACATTAATTTTTTTTCATAATTTGGGTCCTTATATACACTGTGCTTGTGCTTTTCAGCAGCACAATGGATGAAGCATATTGTAGCTGCTTGTTTTTGGAATCTCTTTCTTCTGGTTATAATCCTTAGACTATGGCCATTTGTAATTATCTGAATGTAGACTTACTGGTAAATTAAGAGATTTGCTTTTTTCCTCAGCTCTCCCATCACACAGAAGTTACAAGTAGCTTCTACATTATCGACGTTGGTGCCCTAATATGTCCGTTAATTTCCAATGAAAGAAGAACAAATTGCCGCATCATAATTGCAGTAGTGTGGGTGTTGTCCAGTGTGTTGTGGTGATAAAAGATATCAGCTGAAAGGATAGAGATCAACATTTCTAAATCCATCTATATTCTAAACCTATCTTCTACAATAATGATGTATTGATTAAAACAGTATATATAATAGAATATGAGTGACTTAAATGAGATTTATTCATACAATGGTCGATAAGGAGGTAATGTAAGGAGCAAATTAGTCCTCATACTGTATAGATTAAGCTTGAAGTAGATTTTCTTCTTGGTGATTTGGGGATCTGATTGCTATGCAGCTATTTATGACTCATTGTAAATTACATAGCAAAGCAGGTACCACAAAAGAAAATTGAAGATTGGATAAAACTTCAATATTTTTGTGACTCCTTTCAAACTGTTAAATTCATATTTTATTCAGGCTAATTTCACTTACTGAAATAATTCCTGCCTGACCAAGACTCTGGGATCTTGATTTCCAAATGACATGGGGATTTACTTTTATCTAAAAAAAAATACTTTTAACGAGCAAGAAAATGTCTATTTCTTTTTCTTCTCAGTCAATTACTTGGAGCTCATATGATCTATGAGGCTGTTAGTGTGTTGACTCTAAAGTCAGTCTACTCCTTGTGAAGCTTTCCCAAATATTTGAATGGACTTTCTTGACAATCTTCTAAAGGCTATGGTTATTCCTGTTGCTGGAGCACCTCTTCCTACCACACTTTTTCTTTCCACTAAACCTTCTATAAATATTCTTGATACAGCACATAGTGAACAAAGAGCTTTTTGAACCCTTTAGAAATGACCTTTTATGACTTATACTCCTAGTGGAGCGGGTCAGCGATTGTCTTCTTGACATTTCTCAAGTCAGCAGTAATTCCCTATTAATGTTTAGGATGCAACATAGTCATAACCTCAATATATTAAGTTGTTGTTTAAAAACAAAAATCTGTATCTTATTAAATTTGTAAATTTTGGATTTTCCTTGTCCGTAAGCTTAGATCATAACAGTTAAAAGAAATGAACACTTTACAAAAGTACTTGATGTACTCCATGTACCTGAAACAGGAAGTATTATAAACATCTTATAACCTGGATTGTCCATGACAGTCTCCAGAACGAGTTGGAGGGTGTCACAATGTAGGGGGATGTCAAAATTAATTCCAAAGTTTGCAAAAAAATCCTAATAAACCAGCTAATTTCATGGTGTTTTTCCACTGATTTCTGTGTCCTCATTACATAAATCATAAAATCTGACATGGCTTTAAGTCTGGACACTCTAATCCTATCCTAAAAGGTCCAGGTGTTTTCTAGATGTTCGGTTTCTCTGCCGGATATCAGATGCCAGTTCTAACAAACAAAAAAGCTTGGGGAGATTCAAGACTCAAGAGAGGATAATGTTCAGCAGTTATTTTGAACCGAGATAAACTTTCTGCCCACAGATTTTTGCACATCAAAACACACCAACTGTCTTCTTTTGTTTGCTCATATTTGTTTGCCAAAAATCTATTCTCATCTTCCCTGGTGACATAACTCACTCAATGAATCCTTAATTTTCGTGTCAAAACTGGAAAACGAATCTGTAAGTGCTAGCTCTATACTAAATCCAGTAGTGGTTTTCTTGCTGATGGCAAATGTCACATGTCCATTTTCAGGGTAATTTCCATTATCAAAGAGAGGTTTTGGTGCTCAAGGTGCTTTGAAACAAAAAAATCCTTGTTTGGCAAACAAGTAATTGAATTATCGAGGTTGCACCAAACACCAAGGTTTGTTCTGGCACGTTTCTGCTCGCATACCCAAGACCAGAGGGATCAGAACGAGGCTCACTGCAGTTGACAGCTCAGAGAAAAAAGAAACAAAACCCAACCCCCCCATGCTATTTTTGACAAGAAAAAGCACCATTTTAATTTCAGGCCTGGAGGAGCGCAGCATGTGTTGCATCCATGGAGGATTGTCAAAAACGGAAAGTAACATAAAAGTAACATTTAAAAAAAGGCACTATTTGTGTGAGAAATATTTAGTATATGCATTTTATTTACTTCTCTTGTTTAATTATGAGGACAAGTGAAAGGCTTTGACCGACAACATCTAAAATACATTTTAAAATCAAAAAATGCAACATGTGAAAGGGGTTTGCATACTTACATCCTTCATCTGTTTTTGCTTTTTTGTCACACTAAAATTTCTGAGTAAATACAAATGATGATTTTAATTCTTGAGGGAAATTAAAAGCTTTCCAAACCAACTCTTGGTGGTAACATAATTGTCACTTACAAGAAATAAAATGGTTTACGGTGACTGAGGAGATGTTTTGTCCCACTCTTTTTTACAGAATTGTTTTTATTATCTACTTCTGGATGTTGCAAGCAGAAACAGGCTGTTTAAGGACTCTCAGTGACATTTATATCTGGACTTTGACTACATAAAACCGCTATAAGGTTTTTGTTTTGAGCCACTCTGAGGTGTAGTTCCTTTTGGACTTTGGATTACTGTCCATTTATATAACCCAGGTATGCTAAGAATCAATAGTACCTGCTAGAGAGCCGATCCAGCACTGCATTTATCACTGCTATTAATCAAGGCTGAAGGAGGTTATTAAAAGATCAGTCTGATGCTTGACTGTACTGTAGGTATAATGTTTTGGTATCAGTTTACACAAAATATAATCAAATGCAAAACCTTATCAGCGCAAAAAATATTTTCCTAAAGGATTTGCAGATAATTTACATTATTTGGGCAAATATGAGGTGTTTCTTTGTATTGTTGGGGGGAATTTTAGGTGTTAAAAACATGTTACCTAGACAGTTTTTTTTTCTTTTTTTTTTTTTTTTCTTTTGGTGATAACAAATGAACTAAACTGAGTTCAGTGAGGTCTGTGTTGCTTAGGATGTTGCTCTGTGTGATTTTGTGGCCCAGATGAGCCTCTCCTGGGAAGGATCACCACTTATTTGTATTTCTGCATTTGTAGGTAATGGTTGTGATGAAACTGAACCCTAAATAAAAGTGGTTTATCAGAATTTAAGTCAATTAAGTCAACATGGGAGGCAATAACTTTTTCACTTAGAATAGTTTAGTATGAGAACCTTTTTCCACTCATTAAAAGTATAATTTAAAGGTGAATTCCTGTACTTTAAGAAGCAGTTAAAAAACTATTATTTTAAATAGGCTTTTTTCTTTTACGTTTTACTTTTATTGTAATTTTATATCCGTGTTATCTGTTTTCTGTTAGTATATTATGTTGTTATTTTATTGGTTTCCTGTACAGTTCTTTGTGACTGCTTTGTCTGAAAGGTGCTTAATACTATACAGGCTTTTGTGGGTCTAACTGTCTGATTTTAATATTTGATGATCTGTAAAATGTTATTCATGACAAAAAAAAAGTCTTTTATGTGGCTAATGCATGTAATTTGTTTGTTTTTTTTAATGATGAGAAACAAAGAAAAAAAAACTTGTTCAATGAAATTCATAATACATGATGAACACTTCACATTACAGGTGAAAAGCAAGATCCTTCCTGCTTACATCTATCAACATTTGTATTACTCATTAATAAAAAAAAAAAACTATGAGTTACTGCAACATTTAACTTCCCGTTTTGGAACAAAAAAATCTTTTTGAATACATTTAATTCTCTTCAAATGTATTTTTGATTACATTTGAAAAGATTTAATTTGAATAAGTTGCATTCTGGCAATACAGAATCTCCATCTGAATAAGCAAAATGTTGACAGGTAAAATAGGATTTTCTGCTAAAAAGGAAGCTTTGGATCCAGATCCCGTCTGTCTTCCCACTGTGACAGACAGTGACATCCGTCTGCCGCTAAAGCCATTTAAACTGTGAAAGCTAATGTAGGAGGATAACAGGAGCTGGAACTATAGCTGACAGTCACCAAAGTATCTGGAGGAGAGAGGAACGGACCCGGGAGACAAATTAAGACGTAGTGGAACAGGTGTATAAGCTGTGCAGCTCTTGTCACGAAAATGAATAGGCTCAAATCAATGTGCCGAAACTGGACCAGATGTGGCGCTCTAGTGAAGAAAAGGTGCGGCAACAAAAGCTATAGTGATCAGACTATGACTAATGAAGTGTTTACGGGCGATTCTGGCCTTTTAGCTGAGGCAGTTGTTGCTTTGAAATGATAATCATATTCATGCACATTTAAATAGAGGAATAAAAAAAGACTCTCCATCCTTTATCAAAGACCTAGTGCTAAAAAGATTTTTTTTTTTGCAGTACGATAGCTTAATTTAAATTTCCATTCTTCTATTGTACTCTTTACTACCTGTAAAGTCAACACTTCATTCTTTCCTTTTTCAGGCTGTACAAACTTGTCAGATATTTCCATGCTTAATGTTTATGCTTCAGCTAAACACGCTGCAGATCAATAGAGGCATCACCTAAATCACTTAAGTTTAAAATACAGTGCAGACTCAGGCAATATTGGCCTAATTGGAAGCGGGATGACCACAGATCGATCCAACTCTGTTGGTTTAAGTGTTTAATAGGAGCCAACCGCCACCCCGAGGGAAACACCCAGCACTTATCCACTGCACTTTGGTTTGAGTCTGTCCAACTAGTGAGTCAAACACTCTGGAGTGCAGAAAATTAAAAGGCCTTTCCAGGTAATCACTTATCCTTTAAAAAAAAAAAAAAAAAAAAACGCCTAGAGCAGCAACTTTCTTAAGATTTTACAGAACACGAAATGACAGCCAGAGATTATATGATGAATAGTTATGATTTAGTTATTCAATAATAGTAACTTTGGTAAATACTAAAAGTAATCCTTTTAAAATGACTTTACTCCACTTGTCCTAATAAGATCTAAATATGCTTATTATGGTCTTACTTAATTAAAATCCTATTTCCGACAGTCAAATTAGTGTAAGGGAAATAAAAACAAGAGTTGTAGCTACAGGATTGAGTTTAGCGAACTTAACAAGTAATTGCTGCCTCATCTAAATGACTGCTATTTTATTTACTCCAGTTTATGACATCAAATCAACATTTCTGCATATTTGTATTCACACCAGAAGTAAGTTATCAGCATTTATGATGAAATGTTTTGCAAAGCAGAAAGTGTTAGATGATAACATGCGGGTTACCTGCTTAACTCAATGATGATTAATAATAATAACCATGAAATATGAATGTGAGAGCCTTATAAAAACAAAGTTTATATAGAGGTTATTTCCAGTGAATTACTCTAAAATGAGATGGCTGTAAGCACTTTATTCCAATGAAAGGTTTTATCTCTGTTCCCTTGTCTTGTTTTTATCTGGGCGTTTATGTTATGTTTCTTCCCTTTTGGACTTTGAGTTTTGAGTTTTCAGTCAACAAAGCCATTCTGTTTTGTTGATCTTTGGTTTATTTTCCATTTTGTGTTATATTTAAGTTGTCTTCAGTTACTCTCTGTTTCCCCTTGTGCCTGCCTCCTTTTCCCTAACTCCCTTCTAGTCACTTCTATCCACACCTGCTCCATATCAGCTAATTACCCCAGTCTTTGTTCTGTCTCCCATATATACTCTCCCTTTGGTTCCTTGTTGTTGTTGGTTGGCTCCTCCTGTGTGTTTTCCCCTGGTTTTTGGTTTCTAGTATTTTGTTCTTGGATTTTGTTTCTGGTGCCCTTTTGAGTTCATTAAACCTGCAAGAATTCATCTTTGTCTCCCTCATCTCCGCTTTTGGGTCCTCATCCAACCTCCACCACCACGTTGGCTTAAAAAAAGAAACACAACACTCTTGAATAGGTTCGCTTATTTGTTGTTGTTTTAGTTGTCTTATCTGTAAAATTTCATAATTATAGAATACTTAATCTTAGTCTTAAAAATAAAAAGCAAAAACAACATACTAGAAAACTTAACAAAATTGTAACATTTTCATGGTGTTTTTTTTTTTTAGGGACTCTAGATCCTAATTCCCTTCAAGACATATTCACTTTCATAACTGCTAGATTGGCTTGCCATGTTAGGCCACCTTAAGCACAGCTATTGCTTCCTCCTAACCATTCTGCATGGCAACTGCTGGGCTGAAGAAGATGTCTCGCCCAGCCGAGAATAAACCAGGTTACTCCATCAGGGACCTGTGTTAGAGTGAAAGTGACAGACCTAGTTACTCCCACTCATCATCTGTCTGTGCTGTGGCTGTCACTCACCGAGAGTCCAGTGGAGAGTGAAAGAGGGAAGACACATGGGTAGGCACAGATGGTTTGCAACCATACTCACTTACAGCATAGCTGCTTATTTGCATTCTGTGTGGAGAACACATTTGTGTATTCAAACACATCATGCTTTTGTAATACACATAACTGGTTATGTGTATTACAAAGAGCTTTTTGAAGAGCAGTTTACGGCTGACACCCTGTTTAACTTGGATCTAGACAGTGGTGTGAGCAAACCTCATCAGCATAAATTAAAATGGTGCACCTACAGCAAGAACATTCTTTCTGCCAGAAGATATTTTGTTATTAAGCTGTCAGCAGTTTCCATCCATTAGCCTCCCCTCTGAATAAATCTGGGATCTGTAATTAAAGTGGCTTCTCCTCTCCTCCGTCCTCTTTACAAGTTCCCCTGAAACTGGGTTAATATGGAAATAAGAAAGGAGGTCTCCAAATTTGCTAATATGGTGCATACCGAAACACACCCTATACTGTTACTGGCTGTTACATTCATTTTCACAGTTGTATTATAGAATTATTTTTGTTGCTGGTTTTCAACTGTATTATTAAGGCTCCTTGCGTTGTTTTTTCTGGTTTTTTTTTTTTTGTTTTTTTTCTGTAAAACAAATCAACCAACATGAATCATTGTTGTATCATTTGAAGATCCTTTAGTAAGAACTAGAAATGACAACATTGAAAGTCGAAAATATATAATCCTGAACATACTATCTGATACTTGAGAATAGTTTGTTTTACGTAATGTCATAGCATTTTTGACAAAAACATTATTTGCTTTAAATTGCTTAATAAAAACAGAGTAGCTATTCTAATTTTCTTTATAGATATTATATATTGAGCACTAAACCATTTTATATTAATTATAGAATATTTTAATTAAAGGAAATAGAGGCAAGTAAATAACAAAATATACAGAGAAGATTAAATATATTTATTTAAATTATGCTTTCTAATAACTGATTATTATAATTTTTTATTTTTTTTAATTTATCCATATATTTCATTACTCTCATTTATTATTACGATAATTTATTTATTTATTTTATTTTACTATTATTATTATTATTATTTTTTTTTTTTATTGAGCATCAGTGGTACAATCTATAAT
>NW_015150607.1:612282-635525 GCF_000732505.1 Cyprinodon variegatus
TAAAAAATAAAAAATAAAAAATAAAAAATAAAAAAAATAAATAAAATTAGATAAATAAATAAATAAATAGGGGAATTATACATATATACACATGTATACATGCACACCTACATATACCCGTACTTATACATATATATATATATATAGAATATTGATTAAAGAAAAAAAATAAAAAATAAAAAAAAAAATAATAATAATAATAATAAATTATGCTTTCTTATTCTAATATATTGAGAGCTTTATGAATTATTGCAAATTTAGGAAATATAACTGAATCCTTGCGTGTATCGAGACAGTTCCTCTAAGAATGAATTAAAGATTCTTGATAAATAAATGTTTTATTAAATATGTATTGTTTTAAGATCATCATGTTAGAAAGCAAGAAAAAACTGCAGCATCAGAATAACGTGTTAAAGTTAGAATCCAATAATCTTACTTCTATGATAAAGTCACAAATTGTGTGTGTCCTATCTTTTTTCTGTTCTAGTCTTCTTCTCTGGTTCCTCCATGCAGTCACATCATGTTCCCCAGCAGGCTGATTGTCTGTCAAGTGCAAGTCGTGCCTTGGCTTGCTTCCTCTTGTTTGTAAGAAGCATAATTGGACAAGACTTAGCAGACAGCAAACGTAGCAGAAAACCACGCAACCTCAGCAAACAGGCACTTAGTCAAAATGTCTGTAGGTAAAGAAGGAGGAAATAAGAATGAGGATGATTTTTGCTGATAAAACCTTCCATTAAGGAGAAGAATATTTTCAGTCCATTTAAGTGTGCCGACTAAGATGAACTTTAATATCCAATTCCTGTCAGTTCCCTTCAAAACTAGTCTTGGTGTGTGGTTTCAGCTGAAAAACCTGACATTTGCACCTTCATCCATTCATTCATTGGGGCGACATGTTGTCATGGCAACCACAGACACAGACACATCCATCTTCCAGGACAGACTGGTTTGTATGTGAGGTTTCTGATCATTTCTGCTGTGCAAGGAATTTCTCATCATATGAAGGAAAAAGTCATAATATCGATCAGTGCAGCAGTTAATGTAATGATTGGTTGATGTAGACAGTGTTGTTTATTAGAGCACTATAATAAAGGAGAAGTTATCAAAAGGAAACCTGTCTGTTGCTGCTGTTTCTCTTAAATAGTGTGTACATTTGCTTAAGATTGTTAGATATGAATATGAAAGTCAAACTACATTTTTTACAATTTTTAAAAGCAGGAATAAGACTTTGACATTACAAAAAATGATCTCATGCTGAGGGAGATAGGGATATAAATATTGCATCCTTTTTCCCAAAACACACAGCCACACATAACAGGGGTGGGTAATATCCAGTTCTACTTAATTACAGAAAAAAAAGGTCTTCAGGAGTTGTTTTACTACACAACACTTTTTTACTTTTACTTAATTAATTACTTTTGGCTTCTCTCCCCATCATAAGAAATTTCACAGAATGAAGATCAAGCTTGTTTTAATAAAATGTGAACAACACACACAATTAACATTTACATTAAAACCAGAATCCTTGTTTGTAAACAACTCTTAATGTTTTTGTGTTATTTTTATTATAAAACAACCTAATTTTAAAATAACTTTATCTTTTTTATATGATGACTTAAAACTAGATATTAAATCAAATCTAACTTATTAGTTCGACAGCTTTTTGTTTAACCAAAAGCATGTTTTACTTTTACTAGAGTCAAGCAGCTTTAGGAATTGAATAAAGGTTTGACTCCATTTTTAAGCAGAGCTAGAAACTGATAAAAAGTGTATTTCAGACCTTTCCACATCTTTCTCATCTGAGTAGGAACCATGACAAGACAAATTGGTGTATATAATCTCTAAGCTGTACTTACCATTGATGCAGAACTCATATGGTGCACAGAGCTTGTCCTCAAACAGACAACCTAAAGGTCAGTGAAACAGAAAGGAAAACCAATTAAAACATAGTTTAAAATCTCTTCGTAACCACAACCTGTTCATTCAGAAAAAGCCATAAAATTTCTTAAATGCTGCAATGTCTAATAGACCCATTGCTCTGAGAGCATAGCTTAGTGGTACATTGACTCAGACTGAGAGCCTGGCTGCTAATGGTCCAGCCATCAGTCATTAATTAGTGCGACTTGTCCTATCCTGACTCTGACACTAATACCCAAGCTCCATTGGCAACGTTTCCATATATGAATGTTGTATGAATATTAATGACCTTTAATGCTCAGACAGAGAACCGATGTTCTGAACTAATAAAAGAACAGATGGCAGCAGCTATATGAGTAGCTCTTCCCTGGATTCCTATCTCTCTCTGGGGGGATGGAGGGGATAAAAGACGGCTCATTGTTCAGCTTGCTGATCAGCAAAGGTAATCATACGCATTTAAAGATTTCTGAAGAAACAAAGGTGACCTGTTGTGCATGGATAGACATTTAGCCAAGCATATAGTTGAATCTCACTTAAAAATAATCCAGTTTGCATAATCTAATGTGACAAATTGAAACTTAAATGGCCTGACACTAACATAAGTGATTGCAACATGTAAAAAAAAATTCACAGGAAGTAGAAGTAGGTTTACTTTGGGACCCCTAAATAAAATTCAGTGTAATTTCAGAGGTTCTGTAGTATCACATCATGCTGGACACACATCCATAGCTTACATTTAATCATTTAGATCAAAGTATATGGATGTTTTAGGTTGTGTTTCATCTATGAATTGAGTAACAAAAAATCTCAATAAATTTACAGAGACTCTATTTTTATTATATCTTATTTTTTGTCAAATGTCAATGTCAAATTTATTTATACAGCACTTTAAAACAGGTATAAAACTGCACCAAAGTGCTTTACAGAAAAGACAACAACACCAATTAACATAACAATAAATAACAATAAATACATTTGACATTGACATTTTTTCCATAGAGGACCTGGGCTGTTAGATCAGCAACTATTGAAAAGTAACTTCTTACTCAGTGTTGACCAGGCTTTGATATTAAAAAAGCTGCTCTCATCACTTAGTTAGATAAATGCATAAAATGATAAAACAGTGACACAGCCACCACACTTTATAACCTATAAAGATCCCTATGAGTCCACAGAAAAATAACTGTAACAAATGAACTGTCCCAAAAACACACAGTGGCCTCTAATTCTTTAAAAGCCTTAAAGATAACTTAAAGCCACACCAGTTGTAAAAGGACAATAACTTAAAATCTAATTAATTAACAGGCATCACCTGCTTGCTGCAGAGAAAAGGAAGCCTACAGGCTCTCAACAAGAAACCATTGCAGTTTACTCTCGGTATAATTTTTTTAGGAGAGAAACAGTACTTCCAGAAACGTACCTGGAAAAGGATCTTGTGTTGGAAACAAGTTTTTTGAATGACCCAGTAAAAGTCTAGACCTTACTCTTTGTGAGAATCCAACTCCACATAAGTTTCTAAACTAAGAAAAGCTCAGACACACTGAGAGTTTAGGGGGTTTGTGGTTTATCAACAAAGAAAAGGAATGCAAACATCTGGGCCAAGCCATGGCTCTCTTTCTGCATGTCTTTCATCTTTGTTATTTCCCCCCTGTGCTTATCGGACTGAGTGACAGAACTGGATGCACTCTCTTGGTCCGATGGCCCCGATGGATAGCAATAAGCAGCTTGTGACCGTGAAAGAAAGAACGGGCTGAAGGGGAAGAGGAGGAGACGTCTCTGTCAGACTTCTTTAATAATGAGAAGAGACCGGTGCTGCAGGCCTGCTGATCAATTGACGCAGAAAGGACAGATAATGAGGACAGGTGTGGACGAGGGAGAAAGTTACCAAAGTTTGTTCAAGTTTTCCACTTGCTGATCCGGCAGCAGCATCATTAATCTGTTCCGATTCGTTTTTACAGGGTAGATATGTGTGGAGACATAATTATACAGACACCGAAAAGCTATTTTACTTAGGGGTGTAGGGTGCATTTCATGAAATTGTGTCTTTCAGAGGTAATGGCCTTGAGATGTCAGCAAAATGGCTCTTTAATGATGCAGAGGGAGGCATTATTGCTGTGCTGCAGGGTCACTCAGCTCTCTGTAACGAAAAGCAGAATGTCCTGAACTGAGGAGAAGCTACTAGATATTATTTTCTTCCACACACAGTGCATTCATCATGGTAATGGGCAGGCAGCAGACCTTTCTCACGAAGGACCTAAAAAAGTGATGGTAAGATTTCTAAAATGAAAAATTGGAAACTTAAAATGATTATATACTAATCGTTTAGATTAAATAAATTATGTGTTTATCTTAAATAAATTGTCTTTAAAAATAGTTTTACCAGTGTTTGTACATATACTTGATTATCTCTGCAGTTTATATTGGCTTAATTGTATCACCTTTCAGCTCAATATTTGAATTTAAAACTTGAAATGTTCCTGTATTCATAACTTTCCACCTTAACTGAACCCCAATCTGTCACTGGTCAATCCTGCAAATAATCTTGACAGAGACTGAGGAAAAGACTGACTTCCAACCCAAATAAAGTAATTCCAATTTTTCCAACTGAGAACCATAGCCTTAGGCTTAGATAAGCTGATTCCTATCCTCCCCTCGTCACTCTGGGGTTATTATATTGAACTAAAACCATCCATCCATCTTCTCCCACTTATTCTGTCAGGGGTTGGGCCCGTGCCAATCCCTGGAAGTCTGTGGGCACGAGTCACGGTATATCCTGATTTGGTCTGTTACCTTGCACACTCAAACCTAAGGAAAATTTAGAGAAGCCAATTAATCTAACATTCATGTTTTGGGACTGTGGGAGGAAGCCAGAGTGCCCACGGAGAACCAACGCATGCATGGGGAGATCATGCAAACTCCAGGTAGTAAGACCCCTGGCTGGGAATTGAACCCAGAACCTTTGTTAACTGAGATGAGTATGAAGTGTAATATAGAAAAAAACTAAAACTTAATTGTTTGTTTGTATAATAAAGTAAAATATTCCTAAATAATAATTAAAATGCCCTACGCTTTGATGTTCATCAATTTATCAGTAAGTATTGCAAACTAAAGTGATTTTTTTTCTCATTAGCAGTTTGTATCAGCTGTCAGCACCAAACAGCACAGCATAGACCCTGAAGGGACTTTGTAGATTAAATATTTGGTCTGAGTAAATGATAACAAAAGTAGGACATCACCAGAGACTTGCATGATATTCATTCACGTGACTTGAGAGAAAGAAAAAAGCAAGAGCCTAGAAGTAAAACCCTGACAAAATATGTGGAATAACTAACTTGTATGCACTAGAGGACTGATTATAACTACCTTCACAAACTTATCTCTTTGAGTAGATACCCTGAAAGATAAGTTATATCACGACCAGGCAGCATCAAGAAGAAAACAACCATGATGGAGTTATTTCAGTGTTGACAAAGCTGTTAAAACATTGAACATATAAAGAGGTGCTTGTGTATATTGATGAGTTTACATTCTCTGTGTAGCATTGTATAAGTTTGCACTATTTTCACCTGTTGTCTTCGTCTATGGAGAACTTTTAGCAGCAGTAATAAAAACTAGCAAATACACTCTAACATCTACTTAGAGAAATATTTCTCCCTGCTTTGGCAGAGTCCTAAATATATGCCAAATAACTATGATTTTAAGCCAGGATTTGGGTGTAATAACAAGTTATAGACTGTAGAGCCTACCAGCCTATCATGTTATTGCCTTTTTTTTTTTTTGTTGGGAAATATGAGAGCGGAATCAGATTCAGCTCCACCCAATCCTTACTGTCAGCAGTGCGGGCTCAGTGGATACAACCAGAGTGGGGAGATGTGGAGTCAACAAGTCATCCCTATGTCATGTTGTTTTGCCCAGCCACTGAACCAGGTGAGTCCAATCTGCACAGTTTAATTCCCTGTGCAGATTGGACTCACCTTGTTCAGTGACTGGGACTAGAATAAATACATGACATAGAAATGCCTTGATGGTTCCACATATCCCACCTGTAGATAGAAGTAGCTGAGAATTTGCATCCACAGCCTTTGGAGTGAGCTACTCACTTGGTCGTCATGAGTGGGCTTAGGGTTTGACCACAGTTGTATAACTAGAGCTGTCAATGTTTGGGGAAAGACCAGCTGATTTCAATCGTACAGAGTAGCTTAAAGTTGGGTAAGGGCCAGCACGTACCATGAATTTGGTGACTTTCTGCGGAACGTGACTGCCATGATAAAAAGAGTTGAACATAGGAGGCTTTAACAGCAGGAGCCAATAGTTGCAGTAATGTTGGTTGGAATGAAGATATAAAATAAGCTATTTCACAAGATTAACAAATCATTACCTCAGTACTGAACATATTGGTTAGGCATGGTTTAACTTTAACTATCGGCGAATGATCAGGAGGAATGGCAGCCTAGAGGTCAGGGCAAAGAGCTGAGAATCCTGAGGCTCTGAGTTTGAGCCCCACTCCCACAGAATGCCACTCTGGCTCCCTGAGCAAAGACCCTTAACCCCACACTGCTCCCCGAGCGTCCCACGATGGCAGCCCACTGCTTCCCAAGGGGATGGGTAAATTACAGAAGTAAGCAGCTGGCTAGCTGAAGTCGTAAGTCACCTGTCCTGTAAACAGGAAGCCTGGGTTCTTATCCCAGCTGGGGGGAATGAGCTGCCAGTGTGGGTCCTTAGGCAACACCCTTCACACTATTGCCTGCTTTGGGAAGTGGCAGCCTAGTGGTTAGGGCATTGCAATTGGAATCCTGACAGAGTGGTCCACTCCCACGGACCACTCTGGATCCCAGAGCAAGACCCTTACCCCCCCACACAACTCCCCGGGTGCCTAACAAAGGTAGCCCACTGCTCCACAAGGGGATGGCTTAAATGCAGATAGTTAATTTTGTTGCTCTGTACTTGTGACAATGTAATGACAATAAAACGTTGAACCCCAAAGAAAGTAACCCAATTTTTTTTATAAATGATCGTGTATATTCTCACTTATTTTGTAACCACAAAACAGGCTAAAAATGGAAAAACAAAATCAGCTTTTTCTGAAGACGTTTTGACATCCATCCAGAAATCTTTGTCAGTTCTATCGGCTCACACCAGAACAATCAGTAGTTGGCGCACTGATGTCTTTAAGCATTATCCTTCCTAACACATTCCAAGTCAGATGCAAATCTGACATTATTTCTTGCATATGATAAAAAAAATGTCACTAGCCCTTTGTCAGATACAACAAGGCTGTGCCTCTATTGACATACATATGTGGATTTCTTTAAAAGGATTAGTTTATCTTTACAGTGTTTTTACAATTTAGTAGTTTACTCTTTTTCTTCCGGTCATAATGCAATATCCAACAATGTTTACAGCCATTTTGTAATATGCCTACACCATCCCCTGGTACACTTAATGATTACAATTGCGTGTAATCCAGGTCAATGGGGTAACATTATTATATTAGGCTGATTTCATGATATGAAATCTGGTTACTTGCCAGGTCTATGGTTTTGTGCGAATCCCTTCTTTAGAGTCCAGTTATTCCCACATTTAATGAAAGGCATATCTCTATCTACATAGTTGAACAGGGGGTGTCCTAACAGTAGGAGTCTTGTATTTCTTACCAGGTTTGCTTACACCATCCACACAGACTGGAATAAACAAAGGAAATATGAGTGAATCTGTACTTAGATATAGTTTTATACAGTTAATATGGATTTGTTTGTGTGCCACGTCTCAAGAAAGTCATGCAAATATTTGTTTTAAGGTCAATTCAATATCCTATGATTAAACTTCAACCTGGGACCACATACATTAGGCTGAATTCTTGTGAAGACCACACATGGAGCTGAATCATGCCAAAACTCTTGACTGTACATCTTTGCGTTCTGCAGTTAGTGTCAACAAGTTCAACTTTACCTCCTCATCACCTCCCTGCATAATTCAATGGCTTCTCAGGGAGGCTTTCTAAGTTCTCAATATTAATCATGACTTTAAACTAATGACGCATCCAGCCAGGCACAGTCAGTCATTTAGATATAATGCGTGTGTCTTTGTGTGAAAGGCAGGGACAGAGCATTGAAAATGGTACATCCACTCTTTGTAACCAGCCAAGCCACAGATGATTAAAATTGCACCTTTTAATTAAAAAGCAATCACAGTGGATGCTGCTGATTACCTGAGGCTGGGAAAAAAATGTTTGTAGTGGATAGGAAAAAAATAAAGAGAAAGTATGTTTTAATGAGACATCCTGAGAAAGCCAACCCTGATCATCTAATTGAATTCTACTGTAAGCTTACAAGATAAATTTTCAAGCAAGATGTTTCTTTTAGAGCACGAAATTAAGTTTTTATTATCAGCTCACCATGACGGTTTCACAGACGGTTTTAGTGCATTTTATTATGAAGATGATAGTTTCAGTAAATAGCTGTTTTTTTCAAATACTACTGTAATATAAAAACATCTTAATACAGTACAACAGGATTTTTTTTATGGTGTAGAAACAAAAACAAAAGGAGTAATTTTTGTATCTCGTGGTACTGAATTTTTCCTACCCAATACAGTTGAGTTATTAATTACATTTTTACTTATAAAATAAAACATTCAAATATCAATAAGACAAAAATATGCATAAGGGTCTCTTAAGGTGGGTGTGTTTCATTATCATGGCAACCGTTTTGTTAAAAAGATATTGACGGGTAAAGCAAAAGCAAAACGAAAAATATAACCAATTCCCATTTGCAGATTATCGTAAGTTATTCTTAAAGGATGTGGCTGAAAAGTAGACCAAAAATGAACTTTTTGGCCATCGTACCACTGCTACACATCGTGAATAAAGCAAAATGTAGCAATCGAAGCAGACTTACTTAAAAATAAACACAACTATGACCTGCTTTTTTTTTTTAGGAAAAAGGATTTTAGTAAAATAAATAAGCAATAGCTTACAAAATTGGCCATAAAGTTGAAATAAACATCTAGTAACAGCAAATAACTTAAATAAATATAACTTTTTGACACGTATGTATTTATTTATTTATTATAAAGATAGTTTCATTGATTTGATGAATGCATCTCTAAGTTATATTGAAATGGAATCGTTTCCAAACAGCAATATTGCCATTTTTTGCCTTTCCACACCTGCTGATAAAATCAGATTTATAGGCTTCTGCTCATGTGACATGCTTAGATTTAAACTCAAAATGTAATGGGCAGAGCTGTTGTGGTGGTTCTACAGCTGCAGCTTATTTGTATTCTACACACTTCCAACCCAAATCCTAGGTTCAGGCGCAGTGATTCGAATGCACCTGGTAGTGACGTCATTCTAAAGCCTTTTAGAAAAACTAAACCTATTCACATTTATAGGGCTGTAACTAATGGTTATTATGCAAATCTATTAATCTATTGATTATCTTTTTCGATTAATTGATTAATAATTGAATAGCCAAAATTTCCTTAAAGAAGATTGTTTGCAAATTTAAACCAGATGAATCTAACACTTTTCCACCTGAGGTTAGAGCACATTGAAGGACAAAAAAGTTTTTTTTTATCCTAAATGCATATTTATGTTTACATATTTTGTTTTTACATGTTTTATATAATTGCTGCTCAAGGTGGGTTGATCTTTCAAGCAGTGGTGTAGGAATATAGGAGAGAGGTTTCTTCATCACCCCTGCAGGGAGTATTAGTATAAAATAGATAATTAGAAAAAGCCTTAACAATTTTTCAGACAAAGCAATTTGTTAAAAATAAATTTTGCTTGCCAATAAATGACAAGCAGGCATGTTACCGGACAATTTAGGCTGTTTTAGGGGGCATTTGTGTTGCACACACAGAAAAAAATGTCCTTTCAGTAACCGGCAGATTAAAAGATGATTAAAATAATAGTAAATGGAAGCACTTGTTGAAAGCTAACGGCAGGTGCTCTAAATGTGCAGACGCTTCCCCTTCCAGAAATAGATGCTGTGTGACCTGATTTATAAACACAGCATGCACGGAGTATCCAAAACGATCAGGTCAGTAGTTGAAGAGATTTGGTTTTGCTGGGTTCTTTTACAGCAGGCAAAAATTAATACTAGACTGCAAAAATACATATTCTAATGAAACCAGCTACTTCTACAGAAAATCTATGGAGATTTGACCCTATGGCCTTTATACTGTTTTTATTACAACTACTTATTTACTACAACTATCTGCAGTAAAGGGCAACACTGAGGTCTATGTAGAGACACTTCCAGAAACTATTAACCTTCAGCTGAAATCTCCCAGTGTGTGAGGGACATACAGTATTTGCAGGGGTGTCCCCCCTAAGAGATTTAAAAACAAAGTGGAGGAAAAAGCTTAATAAAACACTCAATAAAGGGCAAAAACAGACAGTTTAGGAGAACAGTTTCATCTACTAGTTCCTTGATAATAATCATAGATTTGAAATATAAAGCTTTGGCTGACCTTGTCTATAATATTAAAAACGTTTGAAAGAGACCAAACCCGACCCTGAAATAGTCCATGATAGTTTCCCTCACAGGTGGCCGCTGGTTGCTGGGCTACCATCTGTGATATCAAAGGGGGCCAAGGAAGGGCGCAGGGAACCTGGCAGTGAGGACAGCCGCTCCTAGAGTCTGCTGCAGCTAAGAGACATATTTCACCCCATCTCTGGCATCCTCTACAATAAATATAAGCTACCAGCAAGGACACCTGACCCATTTCTTATCATACACACATATGTGTTCCCTGCCAGAAAAGCCATTTTGGACACCACAGTGGGTGACAGCTGCAATAAAAGCACAATGAAGCTGAGAGGGGAGAGCGTAGCAGCGGGGACAGCAGCGAACATCACCTACAAGCAAATCACCTCACGCCTGCCACCATGTCTGTATATTTAAACAGCTTGTGTCATTATAGCTTCCTCTTTCTAAAATTAAAGTAGCTCCAGGAGGGCAGCTCTTATCGTAAGTGTTACATAAGAAGTCAAGTCATTGACCTATTTTTCCAAGCACTTTGTATTCAAATTGCACTTTTCTGACAGCTGTTTTGAAAGGAGAAATATATAATCCATCTAAATTCCTAAAAATTATTTTCACGTTATGCTCTAGGTCTTACTTGTCCAATCTGCTTTGAGAAGCTCTCACTTTGAAGAAAAACAGAAACTAGTTTAAAACAGCTGTAGCTCGCACACACAAACATGACAAAGTTAAATAATCAAATTCTTCATATGCAACAATAAAAATAATTTTTAAGGAAAACCTTTTGGAAATCACAAATCACAGACTCAGAGAGAACAGGAAAAATATTTTTTCTTGTTAGCTCAGAATCCAAAATGGCAGCTAAATTAAATATTTTCTAAAACTCTTCAATAAGGTATGATTTAATGTGTTAGATGCAGTTGGCAGCAAGGACACATTTGGTACTGTGAATCGATAGGTTAAAACCAGTAAAATCGGCAAAATAAAGAATATGAATGACCACCAAAAAAATAAATAATTATTTCATCTTGCATTTATTTATTAATACACAGCAAAAATTATAACACCGAGACAAATAGGACAAACAACAATTCACACACACACTCACATCTAAGGAAACATTAGAGAAGCCAATTAAACTACTGTATGAGTCATGTTTTTAGACTGTGGGAGGAAGACGGAGTACCCGGAGAAACAATAGTTATTGAATTAATACTGCATTTAATGCTATATTTATACATTTCATGGAACATTCACATTATTGAAATTATACATTTATTTAATTGTGTCCCTTTTGGCTCTTCATACACCATAGGGGTCACATTACCATGATTTTAAATGATCTTTGCACCCCAGGGTCCCAAACCCTTTTTAATCCCTGAGCTGGAAGACTATAAGAGTATCATCAGAATCAGCAAGCAACATGCAATCAGAAAGGAGGTCATAATGTTGTGCCTAATCAGTGTAGCATATGAGGAGAATACAGGTGTCTGGGAGAGCTCAATTAACCTTGAATTATATATTTGAACACATCATTCCCTTCTGAAGTATTTTGAACTTTCAACATACTGGAAAATTAATCTATGATAAAACAAGAAATGAAGTCAATTATTGTGTCTGTTGTACCAATTATAATTTTTTAAGGTTTGACCCTGAAGTCATAGAAGCTGAACTTTACCCTGCAGTCAAATTTAAAAATGGGAGCCTGAGAGAGTAATAAAGAGGTGCTTAAAACTCAGATATTGAGGTCACTTTGACAGCAGAGAAGACCTGACACCACCTGAGACCACCTGTCACCTTGAGGAGCTAAACCAAAAGAAACAGCTCTGTCTGAATTCCCACTCAAGCGGGTCACTCTCAGCGACTCGGTTGCCAGCTCGAGGCAACAGCACTCGACAACAGCCATGAATTAAAGATGGCATCACCGCGGCAACTGAGGGCCCAGAAATAGGCTGGCTTGACCTTTTCCCCAACCCGCTCTGGAGTGATTCTGTCGTTTGATTTTCTTCCCCTCATTTGAGATGTGATTGAGTGTTGAAGTGCAGAACCTGAGCAAGTCAAACACTTAAGCATCCTCCTTGTCACGCTCCAAGGAGCTCAGAGTGAATCAACACAACCTGGTCTGAAGGGAAATATCAACTTCTCTAGATGAGGAGGGAGGTTTGCTGCCACTTGAACCCAACATAAATTTCAGGTCATTCCAGTGTTGCATTAATGCATGGATCCTTTTTTCTGCAGGTGTGAAACCGAAGGCCATGCAGCTAGATGGGCAAATCAAAGATATTCTACAACAGAATAATATCCCTCAACAACCCATCCTGCTGGAGATGAGAATTATTTGTTGTGTCTAAACAAGCAGATAGGAACTTTCATCCTGATTTTCAAACACAGTGCAGAGCAAACCCTTATTGCTGTGGTTGTAGACCATGTTAATCCCTTTATTGTCCCACAATGAGGAAAATCACTCTCTGCATTTGACCCATTTTCTTGGAGAGCAGTAGGCTGCCATTATGTGGTGCCCAGAGAGCAGTGTTGGGTTTAGGGTCTTGCTTAGAGACCCAGAGTAGAGGCTGTGTGGAACCGGGTACTTGCAACCTTCTCAGAGCACAAGTGCACTGCTCTATCCACTAGGCCAGAGGTCACGGATTAGCAGACCGCGGTCCGGATCCGGACCCGGACCCAACCTGATTTAAAACATTTATAAATTACCGCATGTTGTCCGACGATAGTGTCTAATTTCACTTGCCCCGATTCTCCTGTTTGTACGGTAAAGACCCCTAGAGCTTCTGGGACCAGGCTACACAAGATACAAATTAGGCCATATGTTAATCAGGGTGGCTGCTGCAGCTGCTGCTGCTAGACACTTTTAGACACAGCAGGCAAACCTGTGGATAGCTGGGTGGCTGGAAAGAAGGAGAAGACATGAGAAAAAGTGAAAGAAAGTGTGTGGACTGCTGGAAGAACTGCGGTGAACTGGTGATAGAAAACTGAAATGGTGTGCTCAAAGATGACCTTGCACATTTTGAGTATGTTTGGCTCAACCTACTGCAGTGAAGCAGGATTCTCCACCATGAACATAATCAAAAACAAATATCGATCCAGGCTCACGAATGAGTACTTTGATATGTTCTTTAGAATGGCTTTGCCGTCACCCAGGTTTAAAGCCTTGCAGGTCAGCCTGAAGTCCAATTCTCTCATTAAGCCAGGAAAAAAGAAAGAAAGAAAAAAAAAAACGGTCAGTTCAGGTGTTTTATAAAATATTTGAATCAGTTTGGCCTAGAAGCCAAACTGAAGGATTGTTGGTCTCTACTTCAAAAAATACTTTAGATTTTAAAATGTAAAAAAAATTCTATTTTTTTTATTAATATTTTTTATTCAAAAAGTCAATGTATAGCATGGATGCATAAACACCTCATTTTATTTAAGTGTTACATTTTGTTTAAAGTAACAGATCATAATTAAAAAAGTCTCCAGACTTTACTGGTGATTGATTTCCTTTATTCGGACCCCAGTTATTTTTAATTGGTTACCCCTGGTCTAGTGGATGAAAAAGTAGGGGACTCGAAATATCCCACAATGCACCTTGAAAAATAGTGATCAGCAACGATCACTAGAAGAGCAGATATATCTCGGAATGCTTTGCAAGGAGAGCTCTCCTTTCAAAGCCTTATGGGATTTTTTGTCAGATTTGGTGCAAACACTGTGCAGGGAAGCGGAGTTACGTTACCAAAGGGGAGAGAAAAGTAGTGATCATCTGTCCAAATGGTAAGTTAACTTCTTTAACTATAAAGTCCATTATATAGTCCCTGCTCTAAATAGTGATTGAAGGATTTGGAGGTGAGGGCGGATGTTCGGACTCATTATTGTACATTTTCAAGTAAGTATAAAATTTTAGACTTTGAACTTCAGATATTTCTGGATGTGTGGCTTGTTTTAAAAGTTTTAAATGGACTTGCTCCAACTCCTCTTACTGATTTTATGAGCAAAAAAAAACCTTACTAGAATAAACACCAGGACTATAACCAGGGAAGACTGTAATGTTCTGCAGCGTAGGACCAAATTTGGCCAGATGGTTGTGTCCATCAGAGGGGCATTCATGGAACACACTGCCAGCTCAAGTTAGGGTCTCTGCAACCTACATAAGTTTTTAAACCTCCTGGAGACATTGGTTGAAAACTAACCATATGTGTTCACAAGTGAATTGATCTTTCCTTCGAGCCTGTTAGCCTAATTTTATTGTGATTTTATGTTATTGGTATCTTTTCTGTTTGTGTCCACTCTGCTCTCTCCCGTAGTGTCTTGTTTAAAGTTCACTGTTCTTACCTCCCTTAAGACATTGGATGCAAATTAGCTGTTCTGGCATATTTACATTGAATTGAAAATGTCTCGGGACCTTTACTGGTTGTTGATTTTCTTTATTCGGACTGTGTTGACTTTTAATTGGTTACCCCCTGCACTAGGCCAACCCTCCAGGCCTGAACCTGGTGGTGGAGTGGAGATAGATGAAGTTTGTCAGTCTGTAGACTGCTGGTTAGTGAGACGGTATGCTGAGCTTTATGAGGAGATCTAGTGGATTACGTGAGCTGATACTAGACCTTCACTCAGATGGAAGTCCAGTTGGATAACACAGGTTGAGAGAACCTGTCCATGATGAGCAAGCATGAAGCGACAGTGGAAAGGAAAAACTCCCAGTTGGGAAGAAATCTTTGGCAGAAGCACGCTCAACCTGACGGTCTTCGGTCAGGCCAGTTAAGATGAGACAGGGAACGAAGTAAGAGTCCAGGTGGAATGACACTCTGATGAAGCTTTAGTTACGATGGTGGAGGAGGGGCTGGAGGTCGGTTGAAACGGTGTTATCTGAATGAAGTCACAGCGCATCCGCCGTCTGCGCACAGGAACAGACAAGTGCGTATCGGCAGCCTTTTAAGATGAACTTTGGATGCCGATTGGTTTTCGTGGAGGTGTGGTTCAAAACTGATTGGCTGGTGGATGTAGGAAAGCAAATAGTTTCTTCAGTCGAACTTCTGCCTAGGATCCATTTTAAATTTTCTACCTTTTCATTGCTTTGTGTAGATCCATCACACAGAATTTCCTTTAAAAACATCCTTGTTTGCAGATGAAACAGGACATGTATAAATGTTTAAGGCATATTGTACATTAGAATAAATCTTTACAGAATATAGCCAAAAATGACAAATTTAAAACACAAGAGAGAGTAGGAATATAAACGAGTCTCCAAGAGATCGCTCTGCACTGATAAATTGTGCAGAGCAATTATCAACATCTCCATGAGACAAAACAAGCAGAGCACTGCTTTAATCACAGCTAACCCAGCATCCGTTACTTATGCTCAGCCTGCAGATCTTTTTCAATCTTGTTGACATTGTCACTGTCCTCCAAGTTAATCTTAGCTTTGATAACACAGACATGATCTTTACACCAGTTCATACACCAATAGCATTCAATTTCAACATAGGAAGTGTTGCAAAAATGTAAAAAAAAAGAAAAAGAAAAAAAAAGAAAGAAAAAGGGAAAAAAAATGCATACATGATATGATCTATGAGAGGCAGCCTCGCTGCCTCTGTATCATGAGGTAGCAAGGCTCTGGAGAAAATGTGTGTATGCATCATTGTTCACACATTTGAATTATCTCTGAGGGATAAAATCAGCTTGTTGAACACTAAAATAGGCAGCTAACACTTTTAAACCACCAGCTCCCTATTGCCTTACAAAGACTGTCTACGTTCTGCACTGCTATGTGGCTTACTTATCCATAGGGTGTTTTTGTTCTAATATTTATTCTCATGTCTGCTGTGTTCCTTAGTCTGAACAGTTCTGTTTGTTCTCTAACAAAATGCTACGGCCTTTATCTATTAACAGGGTGGCTAATTAAGCCTGGTGTACACTGTATGATTTTTTTTTGCCAATTTCAGGCCGATTCTCCAGTTGTGCGAGAATGTAGCGTCATGTAGTGTACATGGGGTAACGAGGGGCAATCATCCTTTCACAACCACCACTTGTCCAAATTTATCGTCGCCTTTTCTTTTTAGGGCATTCAGCACACATAATTGCACAAATTGCCATGGCAGCGTGTTTTACTCTAGTGCACTTCCTGTTCCTCTTCTGCACGTTTGGATTCTGGTTATATAAGTCCAAGTAGCGCCATCTCACTGCGGAGCTGAGTCCGACGTGGCTTTTAGATGTACAGTGTGAGCAGGTAGATTGCATTAGGGCGTCGGACCGCAAATACATCGAGAGCTGTGAACCACACAGTACGACGAAACCCTGCAGTTTTGTCATACAGTGTGAGCTTTAGCTGCGTGCAACGATTGAAAAAATCATACAGTGTATGCCCGGCTTTAGGTGGCAGCATATGGTTTGCCCTAGACTTTCTTTGCAGTTATGAAGCTAAAAAAAGCCTAAATAGATTTGCACAGTCCTTTGAATATGTTATACTTGTGAACTGTTTAGAAAGAAAAATTCAAAGTACAACCTCAACACACCAAAAATTGATTTCTTCTGAACCCATCAGGGTTAAAAGCTTTCAAGAAAATTTTCAAGAAAAGAAAAGGTAAAATACAACTGAGTGTGGTTGCAATGTGTCAAAGGTTATCACTGCATGTATAAAGATGTATTCAGTCAGCATCATCGTATAAATTCGTTCCTGATACCTGCATAAAAATGAGAACTCAAAGGTCCTTAGGAGAAATAAAAGGCTACATCAATACTCTCTTTGCTTATTAGTGGATTTATTGCTGTCTAGACAATAGATTAAAAAAAATTTAACCAATTCCCTTATCTTGTGGCATTTTTCCTTTTTCAGAATAACTGAAAATTACACCGTAAAACCACGGCAGAGTGGAGCTTGAAACAATGCATTCTTTTAAAATGTCTGCTTGACACAGTTTTAGGCTTCTCTGTTGGCTCACAATGCTCCTTAAAAGCTTCTTACATTCCTTAGGAGGTTCTAAGAAACAGCAGAAAGCCTCCCTCCTCCCCAACGTACATTTGCGTATCATATCAGTTGCCACAGATTCCCAAAATATAAATATGCAGCCTATTTCCTTTTGTTTTCTATTCAGAGAATAAGTACTTTAACTTCCACATTTTATTATTAAACTTAAATTCAAGCTAACTAAAACAAGTTTGGGGTATGTGTCTTTCTGAGCCATTTTAAAGTATTCCCACTTTGTCACCTTATTTAGACTGCTTTGCTTAATCAAATCTAATGTTGCTAAAATACGTTGGGTTTCCAATGACAATTCTAATAACGAAGCAATATTTTTAGCACATGTATGCTTACTATATAACTGCATCTTTGTGCGATGAAAAGATAAAGGAATAAAACAGTGTTTGTGTCAGTTTGTACATAATAGAAATCAACCAAGCTGTCAGGATTTCCTCCAGTTTAGTTTACAAATTCGATTTTTTTTTCTCAAATATGTTAAACTTAAGATTAACCCTTGACTTTAGGATTACTTTAGAAGTTCATCTCATATAATGTGATGCTTTATTTTTTACATAAATATTTACTCCTTTTCCTTTGTTTTCATGTTACTTAACCAAATTAATTACCTTATGCATGATTGGTGCTATACAAAATATCATATTCCTAAAAACAAGAGTTCAGGGATCGACAACTTTTTCTGGTTTTCTTTATATGCTGTTTACTATTAGGAATAAATAGATATGTATAATGCCTATCAGGAGATAATACCAGAAAATCCTAACGTTGATCAATGAGTATTGTATTGACTGCAGCAGCTGGGGACCTTGTTTATTTTAGCAAATGGGTTTTGCAAATAACACAAGAGATGCTCATTTAACCAGGCTGCACACAAAGAGAGAATCTGCTGAAAAATAGAGCCTCATCCAATAGGTAATTAATAAGCTAATGTTGTTAAAGGGATCCAGAGAGATTTCATATCCAAAGTGTCAATGAAGTCTCAGCTATACCCTGTTCTTGACTTTGACCCTCTTTCAAATCGACTGGGGGACTCACATATCCCAAGAGGGTCCAAAATTGCCAAACGACCTTTTTGGAAGATAATGACAGAAGGGTTACATTAGTGTTGCGGCCCCATTAGCTTTGCTCCTTGAATCCATGTTACCATATGAACCCAAAGTCTGAAATGTTAGTTTTCCTCAATCTTACTTATTTAGCACATTTCTGAATCATGAAGTCAAAAGATAATAATGAAAAAAGTGCTTTATAAGAAAATCACAGCATAAAGTTTTCATTTGTATTATTTAAGAAAAAAGCTCTTCCTGTTAATTAAAAAATAATAATAAAATTAACAATTTTATGACTGATCATTTTCACTTTTAACCTATCAAAAGACTCTTCATCTCCTCATGAAACAACTACAAAAGCCTTTTAGAGCATAAAAGAAACCTGAACTGATGATAATGAAAATGTTTATTCTTCTTTTACACATTTACACTCAGGTGAAAACTGAATTTCATGTTAGGTTCTGCGCAAATAACATGAATAAAGATTTCCAAAAGACAACATTTCATCACTAAGTTTATGCAAAAGAGAACTCAAGGGTATTGAAAATAACTGTTTTGAGGACATTTAAAATCCTGTCAATATAAACTACATCTTTAGCTCGATGTACATGTTTTCTAGACGATAATGAAGAATGTGAGAAGGTAATTTATGTTCGGGTGATCTTCCTGTTTTTTTCAAGGCAGATTTGGCTATACGTATGTTTAACATCATTATCTTGCTAAAGGACACAATCACAACTGTTTATTAGCCATTGCCAATTGACCTGAACTCACACACCACAATGAAACAGTGGCAGCATCATTCCGTGGAAATGCTTTGTGCGTGCAGTTCAAGATGGTTGTAGATTGATTTTTGAGAAAGAATACTGAATGTTAAGAAATTTCTTGCGTTGGAGCCGGTGTCTATCTCTGAGTGTGAAAGACAGGGTGGACCCTGGACAGGTCGGCAGTTTGTCTCACGGCATAGAGACACACAACCATGCACACACACCTATGAGCAATTAACCTAACAGTCATTTTTTTTTTATTATGAGAGGAAGCCGGAGTATCCGGAAAGAACTTGGGCGTGCACAAGGAAAACATGCAAATTCCATGCAAAGAGACCCTAGGCTGGGAATCGAACTCCTTGCCTTTTTTGCTGCAAGGCAACAGTATTACAATCAACAATGAGATTTTAAATGATCTTGTTCATTAGGTTCTGTTTTACACACAGAGCTAAAACATCTACATACTGTATTGTTTTTCCTCTTACAAACATCACAGTTGAGGTTAGAACACATCTTGATTTCTACATGTTCACGTTTCTGCTTTAACTGTGCATGGGATTAAATGGTTCAAATCCAATGAGGAAAGCCCCACTTGACCAGCCCTGTAATGATACATGATCCTGAATATCACCACCTATTTCATCCCCCTGTGATGATTTAGAACCTCTATAAGAATTTGATGCCACCACTCAGTCCTTTGATCCATCACCTGAAAGGGGCCTGTAGCAAAACAGCCTATGAATCAAATATTACTTCCATCTGTATACAAGAAGTTGGCTACTGAAAGCCAGGCCCCATAAAAAGCCCCTGAGGGTCAAAACATATTGAAGATAACATTTGTATTGCATTTGAAGATGAGAGGTGAAGAAAAATGTTTCTGTAAACAATTTTCTGAATCCCTTAAAGCCTCCAGTCATCTCCTCAATCAATACAAAGGAGTTAAAGAGTCAGTTTTAGAAATGAATGGTGACGAATGTAATCTCTGTTCTTGATTTGTGTGCATAGGGTTACTTCAATAGGACTAATTTGCATGTTTCCTTTAGTCAAATCCACAACATGGCAATAATTGATCTGGGATTTCATGTTTTGTTTTTTGTGTCCTGTTTAGCCAATATAGTTCTGGGAATAAATTTCCCAGAGCTAGCCGACAGCCCAACAGCTTTGCTTTCACAAGCAGAACAGTATGTACTGTTGCAATAAGGTTCCATTTGATCCTTGTATATTAAACTTTATTGAACATCATTTGGGGAATAAAATCGTATACAACAGACACAGAAAGGGAGGTGAGAAGGACTGAGGGGATAAGAACTAAGGGGGGAGAGAATATATAGGCAGAGAGGACAGGCTAGGTGGGGTGGCGGCCTAGTGGTTAGGGCATAGGGCTTGGAATCCTGGGGTTCTGAGTTCGAAACCCATTCCCACAGACTGCCACTCTGGCCCTCAGAGCAGGAAGCTTAACGCCCGATTACTCCCTGGGCGTTGCACAGTGGCAGCCCACTGCTCCCCAAAGAGATGGGTTAAAGGCAAAGAGTTAATTTCCCTATTGTGAGATCAATGAATTTAAATTATTATCATTATTTTATTTTAGGAAAGAGTTCAAGAAAAGAGAGAAGATAAAAACAAAACAACACAGTAGATATACAGTAACTCATTCTGTTTCTATATCTGTAGGAACCTTAGGAACAGAAAACAGAGAGCATAACAGCAAAAAGGAAGACAACGGAAAACCAAAGAAACCAAAGTAAGCTTAAAACAAAAAAAGCTTCAAGAGCAGCAGGTATCCTTTCAATGTGTGTGGGAGTCAGAACCTACAGATATTACACAATATTAATTAGGGCGGTATATATATATCTGTAGCCGCGGCTTACTATTTAGTATTAGTTTATATCCATGAACATCTGGAACCAAATGCATCAGCATGCCTGTGTAAAATGACTCACAAAGATTCTTTAAGGGAAAGTCTGCTTAATAGCAGGTGTGGGTGGCCCCAGACAAGCCCTACAGGGCCCCGGACAGAAAAAGACGAAATGAGAGTCCTATTATCCAGAGGAACTCCAGATCCCTGGGACACAAGGAGGGCAGACATACTGTAGGGAAAGCCACACCCAGCAGACCAGTGCACCTGGAGCCTGAACCCCGAGGTGCGAAACGTCAAAGGGGCTTAATTCCTGAGGGCCGCGACCCCGAAGGCCTTAGTCCCACGGTCCCATAGGGCCTTGGCAAACACCCAACCTGACAAGTAGACAGAAACAACTTCACATTTATCCAGTGACATTCACACAATCCCACCTTTAAACACATGCAAACATACACAGACCCACAATGGAGACGGACATAGAGGCATACACTAAACATATTCTTACAGTCTGCATACATACACTATCCTCCTGGGTCTGGGGGGCCAATCCCTCTGGGGGGAAAGACCCACAGCCCCAGGAGGAGATCCCTAGACCCCCCATGTGGAAAGGGGGCATGCAAAGATGGATTCATTAATTCAAAAAATAAAAAACCATAGGGCACTGGCTGGGACCAACGACACTGGCCCCAGCCCCTCCGCGGCACAAGCCGCACACCTTTATGCATTCCAAATATCACAGGTGGGCATGAGCACCAGAAGCAAAGACCTGATGCCCTACATATATGTACGTCTTGGAAATGTCATAAATGATGCTGACTAAGGTGTTTATAAAAATTGGGGCTACCACCACCATGGGAAAACCCACCCTGGGGATAATCTCCTCCCCAAGTTCCTTTTTGTGTAGTAGAGTGATAGAGCAGATGAGGGGAAGCATCAGAGATGGGGAGCATATAAATAGGGAAAAGTGTTCTCCCAGGGAGCCAACTCCCCTACTAACCCCTATGGGCACCCATTTCTTAACCCTCCACCAGGGGAGCAAGATGCCAAGCACCAGGGGCAGACTGCAACCAAGGAGTGCATAACTGTAGTGCATGTATATAGTCATCTTGCGCACTATTTCAAGAAGATATCAGACTGTGTAAAACCTATCTTAAGCATTGATTTGGCCTGTCTATGAAGGATTTTGCATTGAATTAGTTGTAAATTAGGAATTCTAGTCATGCTAAAGGTTCTGTGACAGATTTTAGACCATACATTGTGATAAAGCCTGATAAGATAATATATTTAATTTTATGTTTTGTGACCTGGTGGTTTAAAGCTTGACCTTGCAGCTGGAGAATGGCTGACTGTCCGTTTCAAATAAAAGCTACTTGGATTTTCAGCCACTGTGTTTGGGATTCAGAGCACTGCCATACCCTTGCAAACAGAACAGAGACACCCTGCAGAATTTTAACAGCATTCCTGATAGAAAATCTACAAGGCAAAGCACTGGAGTGTTGCTGCACAGCGAAATCAATTTCTGCACATTTTCCACTGGATAAACACTACTCAGGAGACAACACAGTCATTATTCAAATCAGACTTTTTAATAACTTTCTTAGAACAACTTTCTTTCACCCTTGAAGTAGAGGTTATATCAATCGTTGTCAAGCCTTTTTTCTTTTCTTTAGTAACAGCATGCTGTGATGAAAATGATTATGTTTTGTATGCGTAAAAGTGCTTTTATAATAGTATTAGAAAAACATAGTTTCCGATTATACGAGCCTAGTTTTGAATTGCAGTTACAGGCGTCAGACTGGGGGCTGGTTAGTGAGTCATCAGAGCAGGAAGTTTCCACTATAGCCCTGTTATGGTCTCTTCTCCTCTTTTCATTGAGCAAACATTGAAAAGAAGCAGCTCTGACGTCAGTTAGCTCAAGGTGAGCAAGCTGTACGTCATTTGAGATATTTCAAACCAACCAATGTAGTTATAAATATCACAGTACTTTGGTACTTTATAAAAGTACCAAAGTGAATCCACCAACTAGCAAGTTACAAAGGTATTTAAACCCCCTAGGAAAATGTGTTTTATTGGGATTTTATTTCACAAATCAATGCAAAATGGTGGAGAATTGTGAAGAAGAAGGAAGATATTTCATAGTTTTCAAGAGGATTTTTTTCTTTTCAAATAAAAATCTGGGAAGTGTTCAGTATATTGGATTCA
>NW_015150607.1:636862-638250 GCF_000732505.1 Cyprinodon variegatus
CGTTTGTTTTCATCAGTGACAACGATAAAGAAAACACGACAAGATGGTACACTCTAAGCATGGATTAGCTGAAAAAAAAAAAAACAATCTTGTTGGTTAAACTAATTAACAAATATAATGGTCAGAAACGGACTAAGCCACTGTTTTGGACGACCCAATTTTACTGGTTAAGCAAACAACCAATAAAAATGGCAACTGATGGTTTTCTACTTTGACTGCTTGGCTGAAGTGCAGAGTGTAACTTGACTTTTACTTTAAAATATAAGTAAATTCCAAGAAGCATAATTGGGGACAGTGATGCTGAATGCAGGAGAATGTTTTGCAAATAAAGGGTTTTTGGTTTAGGCTCTGGCTCTGAATTTTCTTACTCTGATTAACCAATATTTTGGCCAAAGGGACCAATTTGTATTGGTTGTTTTAACCAAAAGATTGGTTGGGCACATAACTACAAACCAGATTGGTAAACTTCAACCAATTTTTTTGGCTGTATTAACAAACTTTTTTTTAGGGTGTTACAAAATAAACATGGCTCTTAGATGACAAAAAAATAAAAATAAATGAAGAAAAGTGAACATTTTTTTATCAAGATGAAGAGGAGATGAAAAGGTTGAGGATTGATCAGGCAAATAGAATCAATGGCACTTATCATAGATATGAAAAAGTTTGGGCACATCTATTAGTCTTAATTATTTTTATTTCTAAATATTTTGGTTTTGTAACGGCTATTTCAGTTTGATATATCTAATAACTGATGGACACAGTAATATTTCAGTATCTAACTGAGGTTTGTTGGACTAACACAAAATGTGCAATACGCATTAAAACCAAACTTGACAGGTGAAAAAATTGGGGTACCCTAAGCATTTTATTGATTTGAATATCCTTAACTACTTTTAGCTGACTTACTTAAACACAAAATTGGTTTGGTAACTTTATTAAGATTTGAACTTCATAGCCAGGTGTATCCAATCATGGGAAAATGATTTAGATGGTCAGTTGCAAGTTGTTCTCCTGTTTGAATCTCCTCTAAAGATCCATCATGGGCCCCTTAAAAACAACTCTCAAATGATCTGAAAACAAAGATTGTTCAACGTAGTCCTTCAGGGGAAGGATACAAAAAGTTGTCTCAAAGATTTCAACTGTCAGTTTCCACTGTGAGGAATATAGTAAGGAAATGGAAGACCACAGGGACAGTTCTTGTTAAGCTCAGAAGTGGCAGGCCAAGAAAAATATCAGGGAGGCAGAGAAGAAGATGGTTTGGTGATAAAAACTGCATTATGCATGGGGGTAAAAAACAAAAAACAGCGTTCCAAGAAAAACACTTGCTACCCACTGTAAAATTTGGTGGGGGTTCCCTAATGCTTTGGGGCTGCGCATGCTGGCACTGG
>NW_015150607.1:639567-647248 GCF_000732505.1 Cyprinodon variegatus
GGAACAATTACAATGTTCTGGAATGGCAATCCCAATCCGCAGATCTGAATATCATTGAACATCTGTTGGATGATTTGAAGCTGGCTGTCCATGCTCGGCGACCATTAAACTTAACTGAACTTCAATTGTTTTGGAAAGAGGAATGGTCAAAAAGCGGACAAGAAGCTGTTGTTTTTGCAAAAGGAGGATCTACTAAATATTAATCTCTCTTTTGCTGAGGTGCCCATATTTTTTGTACCTGTTAAATTTGCTGCACATTTTCAGTTAGTCCAATAAACCTCAATTCAATACTAAAATATTGCTGTGTCCATCAGTTATTCGATATATCAAGCTGATATAGCTGTTGCAAACACCCAAATATTTAGAAGTAAAATAATTAAGATTAATAGGGGTGCCCAAACTTCTTCATATGACTGTGCATGCAATCTATAAGTCAAAAGATGAAGGATCAACAATGCTGAGTCTGATCCTGTGCTTACTTGGCTCTGCCTCTCATTATATTTCAGGGGTAAAGTCCAGTTAACCTTAAGCTAAAGTTTGGTTGGTTGCTCTAACATTAGTTCATTAGTTGTGTGTGTTACTTTTGAAACTGCAGTGATTTATGACTCAACAGCAGGTGCGTTCTTTAGCAAAGCTTACCTTTTTGTTTATTATCTGTTGGCACGCTATATGTTCACCAGGTCAGGTTATATGTTCCCCTTTATCACAGGATGTCTGGTAGCTTATGGCTAAAAGCCATAAGAATATGGTGACCGCATGTCCCGATTTACGGGGACAGTGCTTATTTTAGACGATCTGTCCCCAAATGAGGCAATCTCTCATTTGAGCATTTTATGATTTATACTGTTATGTTGTGAAGGTAGCATATTGTGCAACATAAGTAGCTTTCACGGTACCAGAAGCAGAAGAGCAGAATATAAGCTTATGATCATGCTAAATGGTTGTTCTCCTGTGATATCTGTGTGTGGATCTATTAACATTTGCTTTACTAGGTTGACTTTTGCTATCATTAAGGCAGTGTTGTGGGTTTGAGTTTTTTTATTGTCTTTATTTCCATTTTGTGTTGTTCTAGTGATTTTTGATTGTATTTTAGTTCTTAGATATTTCTTGTTTGCCCTCTATTGCCCTCTAGTGTCAGTCTCCTTTTCCCTACCTCCCTTCTAGACGCATCTGTCCAAACCTGGTCCCAATCTGCTTGGTTTTGGGATTTTTGCTTCTGTTGTCACCTTTTAATTTAAATCTGCAAGAAACCACCTTCAGCTTCAGTCACCCAACCTGACAGGTAGCAATGGTTCGATTAAGTCTGTGACCTTTAGAGTATAGTTTCAGAGGTAGTTATAGGCGGTTTTACTCATTTTGGTTTGCGAACACTGAGTGTTTGTCTAACAAGTAGGAGTCAGTGAGACAGAAACCGAAAGAGGCAGAACTGCATCAATTGAGGATGATGAAGAGGGGGAGATAATCACCCTATTAAATGTCCATTTCCTCTGCGCCATTAGCTTGGAGCTCCAAGTTAAAAAAATGTTTTGTTGTTTTTTTTTTTGCTAAATATATTAATTTTGGGCATTTCAGCAGCAGAAAGTATTTAAATCCTTAAAATAATAAGTAGCTAGTCAAACTGATGTGCTTAAACACACAAATATATTCTCTTTTAAATGTTTTTTTTACTTTTAAATTGAATGAATATGTTTGTTTTGTGTTGAGTATAACTTTGTCTTATGATGCTACCACATTGTAACTATAACTACCGAGGAATTTTGTCAAAAAAACTAAGACTACACGTAGTGATGGTGAGATGAAGCTTTATGAGGCATTGAACCATTAGGGCAAATTGATTCAACGATCCCCACAGTTCATGAAGCTTCATGTGAACATGTCACCACCTACTGGTGGAATGCATAACTACAGTTTGTAACATAATTGTGATTTTTTTTTTTTTTTTTGCAATGGTTTTTCTTCTCCATTTAGGTTTTCTTGAAAGTGTTAATGATTAGTGTGAATAATAAAATCCTTTGTAAGTTTTTTGTGAGTAAAATGTCTTGGAAGAGAATATTTTTTTAAGGTGTACTGTCATTTTAGTGAAATAAGCTCAAGCAGACAGTGAACGTGTATTTGGAAATTAGGCAATGATGAGGAAAAGGAAAAGTGTTAGTAATTTTTGTTGAGAAATAAAAAAAAGTATTACAGTTTTTGCTTTTAATTTGGTTGGTGTTCAACCAATCTTTTAGTTAAACCAACTAATCTAATTTGGAAGTGTTTTTACCCAGTCTATATTGTTAAAAGAGCAAACAAATACGAATTGATCACTTTGGCTAAAATACTGGTTAAGTAGTAAGACTTTCAAAGAACAGAAATGTGCCCTCCCTTCTAAGGCTGCAATAACAAAATGTCAGTCTGTTATTGCAGCTTGTTCTTGAAATATCGTCTGAAGTGATTATTTGTTTCTTGTGTGGTGTTTGACAAATACTGTGGTAACCCTAAATTTATGTGAGCATTATAATTAAGGCTATTGTAGAGGGGACCTATGATGACTTACCAGAAGCTCTGCAATTACGTTTTGCGTGACATAAAACATTATCTCATCAGAACTTTAACTGTTCTTGCATACTCAAGCAAAATACATTCCACTGTTTTTCTAGTGTATGTACAGGTCTTTAGATAAAACCCTGCCAGTAAAAAGAACCACTATTATAATTATACACTATAATTGGTCATTCTACTGCCAGTAAAAATTAAAGTTGAAGTTTTGCCAGTCTTTCCTTTTTCAGGTGTTGGCTTGAATACTTTGATACCCCTTTCTCCCTGATGTGCCAGCTGTATTCCTTAGTCTCCATGATGCTCTTTGTTCACCGACGTTCTCTATCAGACCTGAGCCTTTTAAGGAACAGCTGGATTTATTTTAGGAATAATTTACCCATAGATGGAATGTTGTTGTTGTTTTTTTTTAAATCAGACTAGGTTCTATAACACATTAAGTCTGTGGCTGTTACCGGAACTACCAATCTGCGCAAATACGTATGCTTTAGGCCCCTATCTCCTCTGTTGCTTTCATCTGTTCTCAGACATTCTGGACTCCCACGTACCCCACACCTTCTCTGTCTACCTGCCACACAAACTACATAAGTATGCATCCAACTATTTATAGCATCATCTAAATAATCACACTAAGTTATAGTAAATCAGAGCTCTAGATCCATGAAATTACAGGGCTTTATTTAAGAGAAAATGCAACTCCCGGGCTTCAAATTGCTGGCAATCAGGAGCTTATTGTTTCAGAAACACAGTGTGAGAAATCACTTTAAATTACTCAGCTGTAAAAAATGCTCTAAATCATTATCAACAGTCTATAACTTCCAAAACTTGAAAGCAAGAAAAAAAAACATTAAAACATGTTTAAACCCACATGCGATTATATGAAAGATAAAATAAGAAGCACAATGCCTGATTTAATAAAGGATAAATTTGACACTCCCCTGCTCTAAATATACAGACAATGGTGCAGTTTGTTTTGTGTCTGTATGAATCATCCCAGAACCGGGTGCCGACCGGAAACCTATATTTGCCTCCTGTTTATGATCCAGTTATGCTGTCATGTGTTCTGGTAGCAGAAAATGTAACAGTTGCTGCGAAAAGAAGTGAGAAAATCTGGGGAAACTCAGTTATCATAACAGATGCTCTACTACACGCTATAACATACATACCTAATCAGGTTGTTCTCTTATGTTTGAGGCCTTTCTAGAAGAATAAATAAATGTAATAAATAAAATTCATCTGAATATAAAAGAGGCTATGACCTCAATATTAAATAATCTATCAAGATGCAGCTTTTTATACCTATAAGAACTCTACCCTCTATTTAGGGTTCAACCTTTATAAATATAAAAAAAATAATAATTCTCAACATGTATAAATAAATATCTATTTCAGAATCACTAGAAACTTTTATGTATGCTTTATCTGATTCGGTGACAACTTTAAAAATTATGATACTTTACAGTTTTATATAAAACTGCGATACTTTCTTAGCCATCTATCCAGCATTTAAGGATGGATGGATTAAAAGGATAACATACTAAAGAAAGAGATGAGAAATAAAAGAAAGGATGGACAGATGAAAAAAGAGAACAAAAATATGGAAGAAGGAAAAACAGCTCAAGGAAGGAAGGAAGGAAGGAAGGAAGGAAGGAAGGAAGGAAGGAAGGAAGGAAGCAGAAGATACAGGAGGAAGGAAGCAACAAACAAAAAATAAACATCAAAAAATATAAAGCAGTTGAGGTAAAAGGAAAACAGGGAGGCTTAGAAATGGTGATTAACACAACTGGAGCAGAATAAAGACCCTAAGAAAATACTAACATGGAAATTCTGAATACCCTACAGTCAAACAAGGCAGCAGTTATTCCCATTTCCCCCACATTCATCCTGCCACCACCAAACTTTATATTTATTTGTGTACAGCCTATAAAGTGCTAGCTCCTTTACAGTGACTTGATTATTTATGTTGTACCATAATACTGTTAAAAAAAAAATAAATAAATAAAAATAATGCATTTTGAATTTGGTTTAATGACATACTCAAATTTTGTGAGAGGCTAAATTTGGGGTTTTTGTAAGCTTAACCATCCATCCTTCTATCTTTTGTCACGCTTATCCCAAGCAGGGTCACGGGGGGTGCTGGTGCCTATCTCTAACTGTCTACGGGCAAAAGGCGGGGTACACCCTGGACAGGTCGGCAGTCTATCGCTGGGCAACACAGAGAGAAACAGGACAAACAACCATTCATGCACACACTCACACCTAAGGAGAATTTAGAGAAACCAATTAACAGTCATGTTTTTGGACTGTAGAAGGAAGCCAAAGTACCCGGAGAGAACCCGCACATGCAAAGGGAAACCATACAAACTCCATGCAGAAAATCGAAGCAGGAACCTTCTTGATGCAAGACGGCAGTACTATCCACTGCCCCACTGAGCAGCCCCTTAGCTTAACTAAAATACATAAAATTAGAAAAATATAAATACTTGAAATTCATTCTGATGTGACTGTATACATGATAATAAAGTAGCGATTGCCACTAGTTGATTGAAATTATTGAAATAAATGAAATTTTCAGTGATTTTCATGTTTATTGGGAAGAATCAGCATTCTATTCTAATCCTAATAACCAAACACTGCATTTAATAACTTCTACATACCAAAATCCACTCAATTGATCACACATTTCTGTTACCACCATGTTTTAAGTTATTTTATCCCATGTAGGCCTAAATCCATTTGGTTTGCCCTCCTTGTGAGTAAAAAGCACTCTATAAATAAAGATTCTATTATAGACATACTTTGGGGGCCATATGTTCAGTGCAGACACATGGAGCAGAAAGTAGAGAAGAAGTCCCACAGGAAACGTTTTGTCCATTAGGCCTGAAAGATTACGTAACTTTTCCTAATGATGGATGTCCGGATTTCATCCAATCTCCTGCATCTGTTCACAAACTGCTATATCTTTGTGTTTGCAGGCTGAGATGTCCCCGAAGTTTTGCCAAGATACTAAATGTTCTTTAAGCGTTTGGCGGAGACGATCCCACTAAAGGTAAACAATATCATTTGTTACCGACGGCGGAAGAAGATAGAATCCAGATTCTTACCGAATTTTCTGTCAGAGGCGGCAGGTGAGGAGCAGAAGCAGACCGCCAGCGCAGCGATGAGGACGGGACGCCACGGAGAATCCATACCGCTCCTGCCGTCAGCACTAATCCATTCCGCACACCTTCGCTAAAACGGCATGTTTTCAGCCTCAGCCTCAGAGAGGTCGGCTGCTCGAGCCAGGAGATTAAAGTAACGGAGGAAGGAGAGACAGAGAAAAGTGGTACAGAGCGTTTGGGCACCACAGAAGCCAGTCGTTGTTTCAGCACCACGAACAGCGACCAGCTTGACGGCGGAGCCCCTCCTAAGGTCCTGACGTCAAGCAGCACACATGCTGAGGAAAGGAGACTGATGGCAGGAGAAACTATACATGCACCACTATAACCCGGTGAACGCAGACATATTCTATATGACTGATGGTGGAATATGCTGCTTAAAATCCATCTATGTATACCTATAAGAAGGCTCATTTGCCTTCTTATAGATACAGACGAAAGTGATGTTCCAGTTGCAATCCGATATGATCTTTATATTACACAACTTTTCTGTTTCACTTTTCTGTTTCAACAAAAATAAAGATTCATTCATGTTATGATAGGCCTTGCTTACAGTATTCCCCAAACTATTTCCACAAATTATCACTTTTTTCTGACATGCATTATCAAAAGGGTGCTGGTGCCCATCTCCAGCTGTCTTCAGGCAAGAGGCGGGGTGCAGCCTGGAAAGGTCGCCAGTCCATTGCAGGGTAAAACACAGACAAACAGGACAAACAACCATTCATGCACACACTTACACCTAAGGAGAATTTAGAGAAACCGATTAACATTCATGTTTTTGGGCTGTCAGAGGAAGCCGGAGTACCCAGAGAGAACCCACGCATTCTCAGGGAGAACATGCAAACTCCATGCAGAAAGACCCCAGGCCAGGAATCGAACCTGCAACCTTCTTGCTGCAATGCAACAGTGAGCCCCACAGCATAATATTATCTTGTCCAATGAATTACAGGTCAGATTTACTCAAGCTTCCATCCATCCATGTCCTTGTCAGGGTCAAGGTGGGGCTGGTGTCTATCTCCAGCAGTCTATGGGCGAGAGGCGGGGTACACCCTGGACGGGTTGCCAGTGTGTCGCAGGGCAACACAGAGACACAGAAAGATGCACAACCATGGCAACACACACCTAAGGAAAAATCTAGAGAAGCCATTGGACCTAGCAGTCATTTTATTGTGCTGTGAAAGGAAGCCTGAGTACCTGGAGAGAACCCGTGCAAATTCAGGGAGAACATGCAAACTCCATGCAGAAAGACCCCAGGCCAGGAATCGAACAAGGAACCTTCTTGCTGTTATATTTGTTCATTTAGCTTCAACTGTTTAACCTTGTGAATCTGAAGGCTTGATGAGATTAGGTCTCAGAAATGTGGCTTAGCACATTTTTTGCTGGGCTTTTGTTTTCACAACTTCCATCGGTTAACAATGGAATACCAAGCAGAGGATATTTCACAGCCAGAGTAATTGCACAGGTGGCATCGTTATCATGGTACAATGGTGGAACTCACTCAGACCCCAGGAGTGTCCCATTTACATGCTCAGCGGCTCATTTCATAAACCTGTTCATAAAAGTGATTGCAACACCTAGATTTACTGACATGTAAATACATGTAATACATTTGATTATACTGTATGTTACCATTCAATGAAGAAATAATAGTTGTGTAATTTTATAATATAAAAGGGTCTTTAACCCTTTTATTTCATTTACTGTGTGATGTTGGACATGATGAACACCATCTATAGATAGATTCTTTCAGTTAGGGCCTAGCATCCTGGGCAAGTTTCTAGATATTACTTGCCCAAAGGAATTTGTACACCAGCCATTAAGATTTCAGCTGTGCTGAGCAGAATAAAGGTCCACAAACCTGAGGGTTCTAATGCCAATTCAACCTGTCCCTGTTCCATGCTGCGATGTGACGTATCGGTCTCCGCCAAGTGACGTCAATTGTTTACCTCGGGCGCGGTACACTATGCCTTTTACGCCTAAAATGGCGT
>NW_015150607.1:648474-680622 GCF_000732505.1 Cyprinodon variegatus
AGTAACTGATTGTTAAACTGATTCCAGAAAGGGCCGCGTGGCTGTAGGTTTTCTTTCCAAACAAAAAATAGCACACCAGACCCCGTTCATCTCATCAAGTCATCATGTTCAGATTGGACTCCCTTAATGAGATGGAGTCTGGTGTGCGATTGCTTGGTTGGAAAGAAAACCTGCAGCCACACGGCCCTTTCTGGCACCCATTCCTGGTCTAGTGGATGAAAAGGTAGGAGACTCCAAATATCCCATAATGCACCTTGAAAAGTAATGATCATCAATGGTCACTACATGAGCAGATAAATCCCAGAATGCTTTGCAAAGAGTTACATTACAAAAAGGGAGTGAATAGTAGAGATTATCTGTCCGAATGGTCATTTAACCGAGTTAACTATAAAGTCCACTATATAGTCCCCGCTCTAAATAGTGATTGAGGGATTTATGGGTGAGGGCGGATGTTCGGACACAGCCTTTATGTTATCATTATTGTAAAGTTTTAAATAAGTACATTTTAGACTTTGAACATCAGATTTTTTTGGATGCGTGGCTTGTTTTTAAAGTTTTAAACTGACTTGCTCCAACTCCTCTTACTGATTTTATAAGCAAAAAATAAATAAATAATTACTAGAATAAACACCAGGGCTATAACCACAGGAGACTGTAATGTTCAGCAGCGTAGCACCAAATTTGACCAGATGGTTGTGTCCATCAGAGGGGCAGTCATGGAACACACTGCCAGCTCATGTTAGGGTCTCTGCAACCTACATAAGTTTTAAAATCTCCCTTAAACATTGGTCGAAACTAACCAGATGTTTTCACAAATTAATTGCTCTTTCCTTTGAGCCCGTAATTCTAATTTATAGTGATTTTGTTTTTGGCATCTTATCTGTTTGTGTCCACTCCTGTAGTGTCTTGTTTAATGTTCACTGTTCTCAAGTGCCTTAGGAAACAGGATTCAAATTAGCTGTTGAACCAATTCTGGCAGATTCACATTGATGCTTTAAGCTGACATGTTGATAAATGTGCATTGTCCTAATTCAAATATATAAAATAATAGCAATTACTCCCTTCATGGTTGTCATGAAGTCATCCTTTTACTGACTTCAGTTCAACATTTGATACAGGCATAACTTCCAAGTTGATCACCAAATGTATACAATTGGGCATCAGCAACTGATGACTGGACCTCGTTACCAACAGACCACACCTTACTCAGTCCATCACTGCTACCCCAGTGACCCTTGACCCTGGTGTGCCTCAAGGCTGTGGGCTGAGTTCCTTCCTCCTCTCCGTTTTTTAGTCGCGATTGCAGACCCATACATGGTTCAGACACCATGGTTATGATGGCTGATGACTCCACATGTATTGCCCCTATTAAAACCAATAAATTGGATGCAATCTAAACTTAATACTGCAAGTGAGAAGAATCAGTCAGTACAATTCAATGACCTGTTTGTTTCAGCATCTTTTTTTTAATGTAAATGCTTTGTGTTTATACAGTATGAATATGGAGATTACAATGCATAGAAAAACACTCAACACAAACCCATCATGTTTAATTTACTGGGGATTAGAAATGCAGAAGTTCATTCAAGGTCTTCACTGAGGATTCATACATGCACCTGAAGGAAAGAAAGACAAAAGGTTATCGTCCAACAACTGTAAAAAAAAAAAAAAATCCATCAACAGAACAGGAATCCAACGGAATTTTATCTTTCTTACAGATGAACATTTCTTCAGTTCTATATATATATATATATATATATATATATATATATATATATATATATATATATATATATATATATATATATATATATATATATATACACACACGCTGAGGCTAGGCTTATATATACGCCTAGCCTCAGCGTACATAGTTACGGCCGAGGCGGTGAGGAAGTAGGGGCGAGTTTTTCCGACAAAGGAGGGACATGAGGGCGAAAAATAGTGGGGATCCAGGTGGAAAAAAAGAGTCCCAGCATTCTCGTACACCTCGCTCTAGGACTAGGACATTTTTACACAGTCATGCATTAATCAAAAACTATCATACTGTTGCTCTGTCTACCTTTATATTCCTGATCAATTAATCTTTTCATTAAAACTGATCAGCTTTTCTGGTCCTGCTAAAAATAAGAAAAAGCCACAGCATGAGGCTCCCACCACCGTGTTTAAGAGTAGCAATGGAGTTCTGAGGGTGATGTACCATTTCAGTTTTCTGCCAACATCTTTAGTATAGTCCAAAAATGTCCATTTTGGTTTCAACTGACAGGAGCATCTTCATATACTCAGGTTCTGTCACAGATGTGGCTAAAACTGAGAATCAGATCTCATTTCTCATTTCCTCTTAAAAGACAGAGTTAACGGTAACCAAACGTTGCCTAAATCCTCTACTTCACCTTATCCCTAAAATATCTGCGGTGTTCCTCGATGTTTTTTTCTGTGCACTATCGTTCTCGAAAAGACATCCAAGATCATCAGAGAACAGCTGGATGGACTATAATTACACCAGACACAGGATGAATCTGTTAAATCATTGCGGAACTTCTAAAGAGTTTGACTGGATAACGTTTCATAGTACCAAAGCACAGGTGGCTAAATCAATGCCCGTTTTGGAATTGTAATTTTTAAAAACAACAAAAAACAAATACACTTTAAAACTTAACCTCTTTTCTCTTCCATCTTATGCACTCTACTGTATTGCTCTTTCGCATACATTCCTATCAACATTCGTGTAGGTTGTAGTCTAGCATGATGCTTGAAAGACCCAAATACTTTTACATAGCACTATAAAATCTAGAAATATGTCCTGACAGAATAAACTTAAAACATATCGTTCCCTGAAACTCACCGATGGAGTTCTCTGCTGTCCAAAGAAGAGACTGCATGTTCGTGAAGACGCTGCTGGATAGATATAGCAGCGCTCTTTAAGGCACCTTTGTTATGCCCCTCTAATGAACAACACATCAGAAGGATATTCAGTCACTGCAGATATTGATATGATTGCTCTGGGTATTAAAAAATAAATAGATAAAAATAACCTACTTTGTTTAATGACGGCCAAGACGTGCAGAACTGCTACTAGCTCGGTGAAACTGCTGAGGGCATCCGAGTCCAGAGATGAAGAGACCTCTGCCAAAAACGAGCTAAAGACAGGATGAATTAACAACCGAATCTAAAATATCCTACATTTAAAAGATACTCAGTGTGTTTACCTTGTGATAGAGGGTGATATGATGATGACGGATAGCAGTAAGTTGGACAAAGGAGGCATTTCATCCACTGACTGAGGAACGAAAACCTCTTCAGGAAGAGCAAGCTTAAAAAAAAAAAAGCAAACAAACAAAATCAATAAATAGACTAAGGTTAACTCAACATACAAGTAAGCAATACAACCTTTTAGTGGCTCCATCCTGTGCCATCTCTTACCTTCTGAAGAATACGTATGTTCTCCACAATGATGGCAGCAAACACAGTGGAGTAAACCTCGCTAAGAAGTGCTGGCTGCCAGGTCTGGGCCACCTGGAAGAAGTCCGTCAGACTGGGAACGGCTGACTGACACAGCTGAATCAGACACAAAGTTATAAAGCAGAGAGAAATTAGAAAGTAGTAACCATTTTTCATTACCATCTCCAACTATGATGGATTTTTTTTCATTAACAGAAAGTAATAAAAAACATGAAGGAACATTTCCTATGTTTTCTTTTTCTATTTGATACTTTTGCAAACCATTGAATGTTTAATCAAGGCCAAATAAAAGGAAAATGACAAACAAACCATTACATTTTGAATAGTTCAAAAAAAGAAATCCTTACAAGTTGTCCTTCTTCTGGGTCTTTCTTCAGGCAACTTGTCAGCAACGCTATGATCTTATGGAAAAGGTTGGCCACCACACCCAACATGACCAAGTTGGACTCATCATGACTGTTCTGGTCCCGAATGTTATCACAGGGCACAAAGCTGTTTGCCACCTCCTTTAAAATTGGCAGAATTGCAGGAATACACCTGTAGCCTGACTCTGGAAACACAAACACTGCTGTTACTTCACCATATGATACTTAAGTCGTAAAAGCAGGAGAGCCAAGCCTCAGTGAAATATGCTTGTTTGCATCCGTTTTAGCGGAGTGAAATTTGTCATTTTAATCTCAGCAGAGGCGCTCACCTGAGTTGAGGATGAGTGAGCACATGTGGAGGATCTCGCCTTTGAATATCTCATCTCCCAAACCAACCAGAAAAATGTCACGGCACAATGTCAGGAAGCTCTGTTGAAGTGCATCAAGGAAACGTATGCAGTTACTTAACAATCTAAAGAAACGGTTTGGATTCATCGGTGGGGTGTGGAAACACCTAATTTCAGGAGAGTAAGAAGAAGCATGAACTGGGGTAGACTAAAAAATAAAAAAATCTATGTGGATTCAAAGTTTACTGAGCAGCACTTTAAGTCACTGATGGGGGCAAAAAATAAGCTCCTCAGAACCAAACATGCAGGATAACAAGATAGAATTCATTCTGAGCTGCTGTGAAAATGACTGGGATAAAAATTTAAGATGGCAGTTTAACACATTTTTCATCTCAGAAAATTCAACTTTTCCAGACAAAAACATCCAAAATTCTCAGTCAGTTTTGGAGCCAATTTTATAAAATACAACTAAAACATCAGAATGTATGGACCAATAGTTGAATGGAAATCCAATGGATCCAATAAACATGGCGGATGTATGAATTAATGGAAAATCTAAGGGATGAGCAAATGGACAGATGGAGGTATATTTAGAGCACAAGGGAATTCTCAATAAGGAAATACACATTTTTTTCTTCACAGTGTATTTTTTCATAACCTCTGGATCAGGATATACTATAAATAACATTTAGGACTGCATAAAAAGCCTGTAAACCGGTAGGTTTGATTCTCATACAGCATAAAGGAGGACAGAAATAAGCTCCACACTTCAGACACAGGACCGTTTCTTGTTTTCCTCTTCCACAAGACAAAAAGAAAAACTATTATCCTGTTGGATATTTGTACAACCTTCAAATGTAATACAGCAAAAACTAATTGGTCCTACTTTGAGAAATAACAGGCTTATTTGTCCGAGAATATGAGAACAGATTATTTAGTCATCAATCATACGAGCAGAAATTCAGTTTCTGAAATGAAAAAGGAAGAAAATGGTATTATTTCTCAGATAAAAGGCTCACTATGAGCTTAATGAGCATCACTCTGACTACTGAGCCCTAATGAAAACTGAATCCAACATAACTAAGCTGTAGTGCTGGGGCTGCATGTGAAAAAGTAGATGAAGCAAAAGCTAACCTCTGTTATCTTTGAGGCGAGCTGCTGAGACTTCCCCGAATCCTTGCCGTCATCACTCCTATGTTTGGTAAGGAAGGGCAGAACCTTGTCTGAGATCCACACTGCCATTTTCTCCAGGGAGATCAGGTAGTCCCGACCTTCTGCCGACTGGGAAACAAAAAAACATGACAGTTTTATTTAAGCTTCTTGTGAAGATAAAACAGAGCAGGCTTTTCTAAAACTGGTCAGATTTACAGTTAAGGCCAGACATTGTCTGCACTTCCAGATCAAAATGGAAAAATTGGAGAACTTCAGCTCAGATGAGTTTGATTTGGAATCATTTAAAAATACTTAACAGTGTCCAAAGCAATGACAAATACATGGAGCAGCAAGGCTAAAGGAATTAATACACATCTTAGGAGAATAATACCAGATTTAGTTGTAAATTATTTCTTTTGGAGCCATTTCTATAACAGTACAAATGCAGAAAATGTGACTTTAAACAGCAATGTATTCTGCAATGAGTTCCTTTGATTCTCACCACTCTGCTCAAGTCTGGAAGAAGATAGGAGCTTAAAAATCTAATTTGACACTTTCCAATATTTTTAGATATGGCTAAACTTAATGTTTCATTAGCCTAAAAATGAATTATTCAAATATGTCATTAAAAGCTCAAATTTATTTAACATGTATCCCAGTGATGAGTAAATGTAAACTTCTCAGCAGAACTATCACTTACTAATAAACTACAGATCTTTTCAGTTGATTAAAACCATAAATCATATATTTCAATGATTTGCACAATAAAAAGTCTTAGGCTGAGGGTGACTCAGATGGTTTCTACACATCAAACTGCAGGCAAGGATGAGAACTCGAGTTTGGGACTCCTGTTGCACTTAAGGTGCATAAGTAGTGACTTCATACTTGCTTAGACTTGCATTGGAAGGACTTCAGACTCATAATTTCAGACTATGAAATGATATTTTATTTCTAAATGTTTATTCAAAAGCATCGATGTAATGCTATGTGACACATGCATGCATGTATGCATGTGTCACATAGCATTCCACTCATAGAGGTGACGTTAGCACACCTGTCTCTGTCCCACTGCTTGTAAAACTTTTGGCTACATAAACTTCACATAGGGAGCAAATAAGGGAGCAGCAAACTGCAGCATCTGGGGGGAAAAAATACAGGATGCTGGATCCATCATATTTAATTGTATTTGCAACCTGAGAACCCACCCAGAAAGGCTAGTCACTGCATAATATTTTTGTACGCTTAGCTCCATAGCAGTGCAGACATTAGTTTGTTACCAAAGAGTCAAACTAAAGTAAAATCAGATTGTTTTTATTGGATTTTTATAAGAAAAATGAGCTTTAAAATGCAGTATTATTAAGCTATTTATACCTTACCAATTTGGGGTTTTACAGTAACACTTAAAATATCATTACAGAAGGCTAGGCACTAATGTAAATAAATATCCATGTTCACCTTCAGGTTTTCTGAATTTAGTAAAGCGAAGCATTAATCAGTTAAAAACTGTAAGACATTTTTTTGCTTTGTTTTTTTTTTTTTTAAATACAGGTGCAAAATGTATCTGGAAAAAAAAAATGTGGGTATTTTTAGTTGCAGCTTTTAATTACCGATTTAACATCATTCAAGATAATTCTTTAGATATTAAAATGCAGATTTCTATGGAAACTAATCAACAAGTGTCAAAACAGAGCACTACAACTATTAAGTGATTTGAATTTTGACTGCTTTGACTCTAGACTTGAGACTTGCAATAAAATTACTTGTTAACAATTCTGAATGCAGGATTCTTCTTTTACTGAAAAAGATGCTTCCAAAATGCAAAGGTCTGCTTATAGTTTAGTTTATTCCTGAAAGACCCAGACAGGTTTCTTTCAGTAAGTTACAGCTAAGTTTTAAGAGGAGCCCTTTTGCTAATGAGACTTGTACGAAACAGTTAAGTGGAGTAAAACCTGTAATTTCATACTAATCAGATGGGAGGGAGACTCACGCTATGCTGGAGGTGAACACTGAGACGACCATGGTATATAAAGGCCTTCAGCGCCGTCTGCACAGTGGGACTGTTTGGATCTTCTGTAGATGAGCTGAGGTAAGTGTAGAGCACCGACTGTCAACAATAAAGAGAGGCAGAGAGCATGTTTCTAACAAGGCGTTCCTTTAGAAGATCCTATTAGCCAAACACATAAAGGCTAATAAATTTCAACCTTTATGTTTAACAATTATGAGTTATTTACCTTCCAGTTCCCCAAAACTGTATGAAGCTGCCTCAGAGGGCCCTCACCGAGAGCCAGGACTTTCTCCCGTGTGGAAGTGTGGCTGAAAAGGTATTCCAGATACACCAGAGCCAGATCTGGTTTGGCCTCCAGCGTCTCCTGGATTTGCACCTTCCTACTCTTAGTGGCTTTTTCCTAGTGTTGGAAAGAGGGGCTTTTTACAAGGATCCTACACATTTATTACGGAAAAATTCAACACTTTAATACGGGGCATTCAAATTTTATGCACATGGACCAAACAGTCAAGATAAAAGTTCATGGAGGCAAAAAAAAAATGGATGTTTAACAAGATCCTCACACCTTGATTAACATCAGACTTGAGAACAGTTATCAGAAATTCTACAACTACATGTGGCAGCATTTATCCACTCCTACAGCTGAATTTGTTACTAATAGGCTATATTGATATAATGCTAATACAAAAAAACCCAAAGTGGCATAAATTTTGGATTTGGATTGAATCCAAGCCTGCATTTATTTACGATTGATTGATTGACTGACTTTATTGAACTCACAGTGGAGAATTGTAATCGTTACATCAGCTTTAGAGTCAAAAAGAAGAAGGTGCCAAAAGGAGGAAAAGGTGCATCGGGGTGTATACAGTGCATCCTCATACACATATATAACAGCTGAAGTCTCTCATTTAGCAGGATTATTTTACAGGTTATTAAATGGGTATTAATATAGAAGGGTATTTAAATATATATCTATTGCATAGGGTATTAAATATAAATAACAGGTTATTGCACAGGGCCGCAGTAACAGGCTGCTGAATGTGCAGCGCCATTTTTAGACATCCCATACCATACATGAATAAGTCCAGTGATAAAGAGCAGGATCTTTGTTGAGGCTCTGAAACTCTTCAGCAAATGCGTTTCAACATGGTTGATTTCTCAAAGCCTTATATAAACTTCAAATGCTCACTGGGGCCATCAAGTGGCAAACATTAAGGATGCACCGTATATCACCATTTTAGCTTGGTCCACTCAAACATTTTATTTACATATTTAAATTCAGAAATGATCCAACTTATAAATAGTCCAGGATGTAGATATTAAAGCTATTTGAAGCAGGTGTCCCTCTGAAAGGCACATTTAACACAATGTAATTTCTGACTGAAGTCTATTGATGTCATGGTGAGGGTAGGACAGCGTCAATAATTACAACTTTAAATGTAGGCCTAGGATAGACACGATCACTAATAAGCTCCTATTAATAGGTCATTTTAATCAAAGCCAAGCAGTGAGCAATGAGAAATGTGTCTCTCTATTGCTACGAGAAGGGCATATACAAGCCAGATTTAATATTTGACATCCTTACAGAAAACAACCTCCCTGACCCTTCTGGTCCTTGAGGACACCCAAATCACAGTTTAACCAGTCATAGAAGCTCTTCCTCGTAGTGTTATGATCCAACTGTGGCAGTCTAACTAATGAGAAAGTTGTTTACATCCAAAGAGCAGCTGTGATTGGTTTAATTGTGTTTTCAGTGCCCTGAAGGACCAAAAGAGGCACAGAAAAGGTGAATAGAGCAGATAAAGCAAAAACAAAATGCAATTTTAAAAGGATTTGAAAATAAATTGAAAAGGAAAATGGAAAAAGGAATGACCTTTTTAGATGTGTTGTTAGGAAAGGTATTTATAATCGGATATATGAATCATGGTTTTCAGAAATAGGATTTGAAAACACATTTTCCAAATTCCAGTATTTAACAATGGGTTAATAAATTGCATTTAAATTGCTCTTTAATAACTCATTTTAAAATTTGCAACTAAAAAATGCTTTTCAAATTGATTGATTCTAATTTTAAATTTGAAACAGCTGGGTTTCTTTTTCGGTGATTCTTCAGGTTCTCCATAGTATGCAATTATAATCGTATTCAATATAATATGAAATTAAACCAAAACAAAAAACTAAATCAGTTCACGTGAATATTGTATCATGTTTAGAAAATAAAAAAAATAAAACGGTAAATCAAATTCCAACAGCCACCAGAGAACATTCCTGAAAGAGGGAATCCTATTTATTACTAAATTAAAGCGAATGGAAAAACCTGCAGAATTTATGCTGTAAACATTTTGTAATTCATGGGCATCTTTATCAGTCCAAAAGTTTCCCCATCTAAAAATAAAACTGATTGATCAAAACTAATCAATTAATTAATCAATCGATTAGTTTTAATTAATTAATTAATTAATTAATTAATAAATAAAACTATTGATTCCCTAAACTGAGGACTGGATTTGCATCGCTCTTGTACTGCAGCCACACAGAAATCAGTCCAGTGGCAACACTTGACTTTTATAAGTTTGCAGCACATTTGCACCTCTTGCATTAAATTAAGCAGAAAAATAACTGGAATTTTAATGAGGCCAGCTAATAAAAAAATTAAATAAAATAATAATTATTATTTTCCCAAACAGTGATATCTTTTCTCCATACCTATCCAGATGAGAAAACATATAAAAGCTTTTTCCATTATTTTCCATACAGCATGAGAACCCTAGAGTGCAAAATGAAACCACTGACCGTTTGCATGGGAACAGACTCACTAAGCCAATCAGACACCAGCTCTAGGATGTCAGCCACCTGACCCCAACTGCAGACGCAGTCCAGCAGCTGGCTGAACAGAGCTGAAGTCGCTCCAGAGTTCATTCTCCTCAGTCTGGACAGGACTCCACAGCTAGGAAGAGATAAGAAAGCTAAATTGGCCTGTTTTAAAAGAAGATCAAATAAGGTGACAGTTGGCGTTACAGCCCACCTAAATGTTGGAACTGCAGCAGGGGGCATGAAAGACGCCAGCTGTATGAGTGGTGCAGTGCAGCGCTCATCCTAAAAGAACAAGAAGAAAAAAACGTTCTGTGGGATTTGTTTAGAGAAATGCTAACATCATAATAAGCTGCAGCAAAATTACCTCAAAAGCTTTGAAATATTTTGTCATAACATTTCCAAATTTTGCCACTGTGTATTTGTGTGCCTCTTCATTTTGTTTCAAAGCCTTCTCAACACTTCTCCACAGGATGGCCACCACTTCTAGTAAACTGGACACAACAGACATGTCCTGTCCAAGCAACACAGGCCCAGCCTGCTGGAAAAAAAAAAAAAAAAATATACTAGGGCTGCAAAAATAAATCAGGTTAATTTAATATTCAAATAATTAACTACTAAAATAGTGATTGAATATATGCCAACTATGTATTCAGAGTCTAAAATGTGGCATTCTATATAACACACAGGAAGATTGCTGTTTTATGAACCAAAGTCATGCTAACTAATATCAGCTTAAATTTTTTATTTAATAATCATGATGTCTTTTTTAAAATATAAGTTTTTAATTGGTAAAAATCCTCGCAAATGTTTGGCTTTTGCAAAGTCTGTCTCTTACTGTGCTGTTTTCCTTGTTGCTTTCATTAATCTCCGTCATGTCAAAATCCACCTGGATGAAGCTGTTTAGAGTGCGACGAATAGCCAGCATCAGCTTTACTAAGATAGAAAAACAAAAATGTTTCACAACCACCACCCTGTCATACACTCAATGGTCTTTGCAACATGTAAGCACTCTTTGCTCGTCGCTTCTGTTCCTTACCGATGTTTGTGGTGGCCGTGTGTTTGTGAGCAAACTGGTAGAACTTCCTGGCTGCCATGGGGTTCATCTGGATGAGGGTGACGCAGCGGCAGCACCACTCCTTCTCTGACTCGTCAACAGGGAAGAAGGACTTGAAGAGAAGGTTGACGATACGTTTGGACACTGTCTGTGAGTCGATGGCGAGACGGGCTAGCAGGTGTTCCATACTGCAGATGTCCCAGAACTGAAGAAAGGTGTGAGTGTGGGGGGGGGATTAGGAGAAAAGGCTTCATCTGCTTCTTTCATAGGACTGTAACAGATTTTTATTCGCTAATTAAAGCACGTTTCTTAATTTTTTTTTAATGAATTTAGCAAATCTTCTGAATTTACTAACTTCATGTAACAAATATCTGAAATGTTTGTTCTGCATTTTCTTCTAGCCAGCCTTCATGTTATACAAGCTTTGTTGTTGTAGTACCACATTTGACCACAAGAGATTGAAGTAGTAATAATAATAATAATGGAAGTTTATTGATCTCACAATGGAGAAATTTACCTCTGCATTTAACCTATCCCCTTGGGGAGCAGTGGGGGAGGCTATTGTGCGGCGCCCGAGCAGCAGTGTGGGGTTAAGGGTCTTTGCTCAGGAACCCAGAGTGCAGGCTGTTGGGATCCAACCGCTTGCAACCTTCTCAGTGCACAAGCGCACTGCTCTAACCCATAGGCCAACACTTCCCTAAGTACATCACTGCTCACAAAATTTAGTTGTTTCAGAAATATGTTTTTTGTCATCTATAATTGTTAATTTTAAATTATTTTTTCAGCTCATTTTGAAACCATATGATGATACATATGAAAATAATTATAAATGGCAAAAAAAATCCTTCCCCATATCACCTTGCTCTTGGCTAAACTAAAAGTACACTCCACAATATGATTCTTCTAAAAACAAAATGACAAAAAAGAAAAAATAAGAAAAGCAACAAAAAAATTATCGTTAGTCTTTTAAAGCAGTCTAACAAATAATAATTTACTACATAGCTGTCAGGACCTTGACACATAGCTAAAGTATTCTCCAAATTAGATGATATTTGCATCTAAAGTGTGTGGGAATTGTTTCTATGGGACACGATTTTAATATTACTGTGAATTGTTTCATATTTTCCTATGAGATTTAATTAATTCTGTAAATGAACTGTCTTTTTACTGCATTTAGAAATTTTGTGGCATTTTGGAAAAAAATGTTTTCAGATGGAGTGAGTTTACATTTAAAGCAATTGTGGAAAACTTTGCAAAGACTGTTCGACAAAACAAGTAAATTTTCTCCAAAATGAACCCACCTTGGCAGCACGGACTGCTTTAACCTTGATGAGCAAGTCAAGGAAAGCTGCACGGACTTTCTCTGACGTGTCGTGGAGGCTGTACTTGAGAGTTGGCAGAAGTTTTTCTAGCAGTGGGTGGCTCAAAGGGTTGTCCAACACAATAGTCAAGCTCTGCAGGACATAAGACAATAGAAACAAAGGAATAAAAATAACATGCCTAACGCAGCCACATGTTTTGTTACAGGTATTAGGGTTTCACAGCTTAAACCTAATTGATCATGGTAAAATCCCAATTTGATCAAGAAGAAAAATGAAAAAACAAAAAGTGCTTCTTCTATTTTATTAGGTTTAAAACAAATTCAGCGAGAGCTCAGCTAACCAGGAGCTTTTAGTTCAACATATGGACTCAGTTAACCGACTGTTCGAACAGATAATCACTGCTTTTCGCTCACCGTTGGTCACACATTTTTATTAGTCGCTTTTGTTATTAGCCACTGTGCTATTAGCCACAGGAAATCCCTTGATGCTCTGCAAGATTTCTCCTCGCAAAGCATCAAGGGATATATCTGCTCATCTAGTGACTATGGATGATCACTATTTTTTAAGGTGCATTGTGGGATATTTCAAGTGCACTTCTTTTTCATGCACTGTACATTGGGACACTCATCTAAAATGGAGTAACAACCATACAGTGCCCTATATAGTGGTAAAGGGCACTATATGGTAAAATGCCATTTTGATCAAAAATTTTAAGAAGGAAAATGAATAAACAAAAAGTGCTTCTTCTATTTTATTAGTTTTATTTAACAAATTCAGAACGAGCTCAGCTAATCAGGAGCTGTCCTTTTTTGTAGTGAGAGATTCAATTGATTATTCAAAATGCAGCTAAAAACATTTATGAAGACAGGCTTTTAGGTGATTATGATTTTTTATTTTTTTTTATTTTGCTTTGCTTTTTGAAGGGTTTTGTGAATTACTTTGACTTTATCTGTGAAAGGAGGCATATATTTAAAATACTTTTAATAAATGAAATCAAAACATTTTAAATCATCTTCATAAAAAATATTTTTTAATACTAATGCTTTTTCTAAAAATCAAGCGAGCTTGGAAAGACAGACACTGTCATTGTTTTCTTCCAATTGTTATACAATTCACTTTCCATTAATGGTACATTTGTCTGGACAAATGATTGATTAAAACAAAAATATCTTATCAGTTTTATATAGAAGCTGTTATCTTGTCAATTTCTATGGTTGTAACATCATTGTACTGCAAAAAAACAAACAAAAAAAGAAACATGTCAAATAGGAAATAAAGCATTATGCAATCAGTCATAGGCTTTGTTCTGTTTAATGTAGTTTTTTAGTTATCATACCTTTAGTGATAGCGGGAATTAAAATGAACAAGAAGTCGGAGAAAACAAGAGCAGTTTGAATACTTTCCAGCCTTTCTGACTCTTAATGCATCTAAATCTGAGGTCTTCAACGGGGGTCAGCAACCCCTAGGTTCGAAAAGTTTTCACGAAAGTTTTGGTCGATAAGACTTTTTTTTTTTTTTTTTTAATACATTCCCCCCTGCAAATTTTTCCACTAATTGAAATGTCTTTAAATATACATTAACATGAATAAAACACACTGTAGTAAACAGATAAATGGAGGCAGAAGATGTCTTTCGGTCATCCTTGCACACATTCAGCGACACATAGGAACTCTTTCAGGCTGGGCACCATTTCATTCACAACACCTGTCCCATCAATGAGAATTCCGAAATACTTTAATAAACCCAGGAAGATAATTAATTTTGTTACATTACTCTATATGTAATAGAGTGACTATAGGTTCAGTTTGATATAACACAATTTCATACAATATATATCATTAGGGGCTCCCTGCTCCATCTTGCCATAAGTGTGGGGGTCCTTGGCCTACCCCTGAATCTACTTTCTAATACCCCTGATCTAAATGGTGGCTTGTTGACAAGAACAGATACATCAACAAAAATGAAGCGTTCCAAATTTTTATACCAATAAATTATATGTATATCTTTGAAAGATTAAAAAAGAACGTTTTTAAAATTTGTAATTTCTGTGATATTCCAGTAATATAAAACTGATATTGACTCTAAATGAACTAAGCCATGGACATTACCATAAAGACTGAGCAGCGGACATCAGGAGAGCTGCTGTCAGCAGCCAGCTCCATCACCAGCTTCTTCAGGAAGTCTGTGATGATCGTTGGAGGAAGGAGCTCCCAGAACTTTGACAGGATCTTACACACCCCCAGGGTGGCGTTAGCACGCACGGTGGGTTGAGGGTCGTCAAAGAGCCCCTATTGGAGGATTTTAAGAGTATGAAAACAATACACACAGCCAAAATTATTAGATCCCAAACATGAAGAAAACAGGACTGTAAACTCGTTCCTCCAAATTTTTCATATCAACGCTGCGAGTTTCCCATATTCATACTTCTCTATATTCTTTTACATACAATTTTTTAATTGTTTGATGGTTCTCGTTAAAAAAAAATTGTAGAAAATATAAAACGGGAGAAAAAGAAAATTATGGATGTAAAACAAACAGATCTAAGTACATTTCAGAGAAGAGGATAGAGGGAGAGGAAAAAAACAAATAAAATCAAACTCCATATTTTTGTAAGCTAATCCAACCTGTGAAGGCACCGCAGTGTCTTAAAATAAAACGCACCATCATTGTGTCCAGCTGCTTTTGAACATTCAGATCCATAGTTTTGGAGTTTTCTTCTGGGTCATGGACTGGGAAGGCTTCAGAGAAAAGCAAAGTGGCGTTTGCACGAACCTCAAAGTTAGGAACCTAAAGGCATCACACAGGCAGCAATTAATGCTAGGTGAACATGTAAACCTGCTCTAAATGATTCATTCAACGAGCTATGTGTGCATACACTCAGGGATTTCCAGAGGATCGGCCTGTAGAGGTTATACAGCATCTTGTCCACACCATGACTTGTTTTCCTGGAGTGAAAATAGCTTAAAATCTATGATGAATAAAGGAGAAAAGATAAGTCAGCATCGAAAATGTAAAATAGCACAATATCAGGCTACATAAATAAATAATTGAACCTTATAGATCTCACATTGGAGAAATTTACCTCTGCATTTAACCCATCCCCTTGGGGAGCAGGGGACTGCCATTGTGCAGTGCCTGGGGAGCAATGTGGGGTTAAGGGTCTTTTGCTCAGAGACCCAAAGTGGCAGTCTGTGGGAATGGGGCTCGAACCAAGATCCTCAGGATTCCAAGCTCTATGCCCTAACCAGTAGGCCAGCACTCCCCATAATATATATATATATATATATTTTTTTTTTTTGAAGACACATTTCTGGTATTTTTATATAGTTGTGGTTACAGCGTTGCCACCAAATAAGAACAGGCTATTCTAAAGGAACAAAAGGGGCAATGATGTTCCCCCACAGACAGGAGGCTGTGCTCTGCCGCTGAAAGCTGTGATGCTCAGATGCTAAGCTTCAGTGCGCTAAGATTTAACGAGTGCCAGTGATAACCCAAGCAAACGCTCCAGTTTTGAATGACCTGTACCGGTCAAATGTCTTCAAATTTGATGAAAGAGAAAAAGATTGCTGCGTGCAGACCCTGTAGAAAGCATTGATTGTGCAGTTTAAAGCTAGTCAGGATTAGGGCTGAAACAATTCATCAGATTAATCGATTATTTAAATGATCGTTAACTAATTTAGTAATCGATTAATCATTAACTGGAGTATAGAAACTGTAAAATATGTCTTTAGGTGTCAGAAAAACCCACTTAGAGCATAAACTATACCAGAATTGTAAAAAATATATAAACATTTAGCGTTCAAGATGGGAAAAAAAAATGTGTGATGTGATTTTTACTAGAAAACGTTCAAATGACAGAGAGAGGTGGTGTGCTGTGATTTGCTTTTCAGGACTTTTGGAAGAATCTTGACGCCAAAGTTCTACTTTTGTCCTTTTTAGTATTGCACTTGTATGTTATGCATATGGATGTTTTTTGTTTTTACGATTTTTATTTCTTTTTTGATTATGTTAAATCCTATGATTTGTAATTTTATGTATTCAGTTGTGATTATACAACTGTGCGCAAAGGAAGTTTCCCTTCGTGGGACAATAAAGTTAATCTTATAAAAACAGCTCATAGTAAAGCTCTGCTTGATGTGTCAATAAGGGCTTTTTCTGAGCTAGATTTTTCAAAATTTCAAAATTAATAGAGCACCTTTAATCTCTATTTTCAGAGATAATTCTAAATTATTTTGCAAACATTCAAAGGCTTGTAAAGGAATTTTGTGGTTTTTCTTGGCACCTTTTCTGAGGCCTTCATATTGATTGCATATTTTAACTTACTGACCAAAATTAAGAAATATGTTGTGATAAGTTTTGGCCATATCGTCCAGCCGAACCCATAGCATAATGATTCCACACCATGTTCTGCAGTGGGGGTATTAGGTTCAGGCAGTAGTTTGTTTTTGTTTGTTTTTTAAAGCACATGCAGTGTTTTGCATTAGGATCCTAGTAAATAATTGTTCTCCCTGCTGCACTTTGGGAAGAGGCTTCAAAGCATTTGATGTAGGACCAACAGGTTCTGTAACAACTTTCCCCCACTGCCATAAGAATGTTGAAAACTCTAATTACGTCACACATCAAGACTCTGCATCACACTAATATCATATTACTTGCACTACATGGTGAATCTTCAAATCCCTTTAAATAGAATTCAACTCAATGTTTCTACTGCATTTTGCACCATATATATTTATTTATTTGCTCTGAACCTTCCACATCAATGCCTTTTGCACCATGTCTCTCCTACACTGTTTATATTTTCATTACTGCTGCACTTTATAAATGGAAATTTTGATTTCACTGCCAAGCTGCTGCTCATTCACTGTCGCTGTATGTAATGAAATGTTGTTTTGTATACACTGTGTATACAAAATGACAAAAAGTGTCAAGGTATCTTTTAAGGGCCACTGGTTTCACTATATGTTAATCGATAGGCATGAAATTAAAAGGGGTTCAACAAAAAAGACAATATGTTTTCTGAATTTTTTTGTTAATCAAAGTCTTTGGTTGTAACATTACAAAATGTGACGGAGGTAGAAAAAAAACTAAAGAGTACCTGTCTAACTTTGCTGTGAACAGGTGATTTTCTTTGAAGAAGAATGGCATTTTGCATCAGATCCTGAATGCATGCGCTCTCAATCGTCTCCAGGAAGTCCCCAGTAGCCTTCTTCCAGGCTCTGAAGTAAATTTCTGCAATATGATCAACTACACCCCTGTGTAATGATAAAAACAAATAAATTAAACTCCCTGGTATGCTGGCTGGAGTCAAAGCATTAAGCGCACGTCTTACTTGTCATAAAACTCCAACTGGTTTTTAATGGTGCCGTGGATAACCCCGATAAAATCAACATCCCAGTTGAAAAGGGACACCAGGAACCGCTTTCCCTGTGACAACAAACTCACCATCAGGATGACAGCTTAAGAATGAAGTCACACCTGCAATAGCGAATGACTCTACTCACGTCGTCGTTTCTAATGTGAGTGGGACGGTGAAAGCACTGCAGCAGCAGGTCCACTATCTGCTTGTTGTCTTCCGATGTGTAGTCCAGACTGGCGAGAACATCGTGAAGGCTCCACACTCTCTCGATCTCAGCACTCTGACGGTAAAAATCAGAGATAAGAAAACAGTGTTGATAGATCCCATCAGGTCTTAAATCTCTAAACTTCTACAGAGGTTATGCTAGTGGCTCCTTTTCCTCCTGCCTGTCGGCATCACTTTATCCTGAATCACGAGCAAGCTCCCTCCTGTTGCTAAAAAGCGGTGGACATTCAAGGAGAACACACTGACCGGTTTCTTTAGGAGGAAGCTATTTTGCAGGGAGAAAAGGAAAGCCACACGACCAAACTTTTCCCTCTCCAGCAGTCCCAACTTCCACCAGGCTTCAAACAGCTTCTGTATGTGGAGCTGCAACGCCGCCTCTGACACAGGAAGTGACACCAAAACATCTGATGGAAAACAAAAACAGCTACAATTATACAGATGCACATGAAATCTAATGAAAGGCTGTCTCTAAAGGCTCTTAAGAAATATCAAATAAATTTTTCTTTAATATCAAATCATAAAGAAAGCTATAAATAAATAGTGGAAGGTGAGTTATAAATATGTAAGCAGGTGAACCCAGAAAATCAGTGGGTGAGGGAGAGAGGGGAGGAAACAGTTAAGAAAGAAATGTAGGTAATCAGGAAGTGAAAATCGGATGAGAATGGGTCTATTTTTTTTTTTTAAATAAAGCTAAAAAACATTAATCTCACCGTGAAGTCTGTGGGCGATATCTAAAAGTGTGCTATAGGAGTCCCCATCCTGTAAAACCCTTAGAGATGCAGCAACCACCAGGACAACACCGTCCACCACCGCCATGACGTGTTTCTGAAGAAGAAAAGTTTGAAACAATCACCAGGCGGCATATCAGCGTTCATTCACGTTCTAAATACGATGTGATATTCTAGACGCCAGGGGTTACTATTGATTTATGTCCACTGGTTGAATATGAAGAGACCCGTAAACTCACAGCATCTGGAACGGATTCCTGCTGCATTCTCTCTTCCTCTTCCCATTGGTCTGGAGGTAACTCCAGCAAAATCTCACTGAGCAGCGACTCCAGCTGCCTCCAGAGAGCCTCTCTCTGCTCTCTGGGCATCTCCTGAACCACCTCCTCAACATCAAAGGGCTCAGCTTTGTCCTTCTACTCAGCCAAAAAAAAAAAAAAAAACAGAAGCAGGGTTTAACATTTCCCACTAGTTTTAGTTAATGGGAAATGTCTTTCTTAATGTATTAGTTTTAGCGAATACAAACAAACCCCAAACCATTCTTATAGCAAAAACATTCTGAAGGTTCGGGATTCCTCATTACTTTTGTAATTGTCAATTTTTGACACTAAAATCAAAAGCAACCAGATCTAAGCGTGCCTTAGAATCTCACACTCAGATTTTAACCATTTTTTTTAAAATAATCTTTAACAATTATACTATAGACTGTGGTTAAATTTGTCCTTTTGAGGCTTTATGCAATCTAAATTCACAACTGCTCATTTTACAGGCATATGGCCTGATTTTCCCATTGTTTAAACAAAGCCACTTTTACACCAACGGCAGAGGATTAGGGCCACTGAAAAAAAAATGAAAAAAAAAAAGTTGACTGATTTTTAAATTTTACTACAGTTTAATATGGGAAAAATCTCAGAATTCTGACTTTAATTTCAGAATTCTGACTTTAATTTCAGAATTCTGACTTTAAGCTCATAATTCTGACTGTTTTCTGACAGCTGACAAACATGTTAGCATAAAGCCGTAGCCATAGCTGTTTTAGAGATTAGCTCTCTTGTTTTAATCACCTTCTGCTCTTCCATTATTAAAATAGCATCCCCGGGACCCCTCTGGCATGTAAAAAGTTGCCTAATCTTGCCATTTTCCACCAATGTGTTACTGGCCCTCCCAGACAGCTCACATCTTTGTCAGTGAAGCTGAGTGTTCCCACCTCTCTTCCTTCATGATGCCCACCTACATTAAGATCCACAATTCTGAGATTAAAGTCCGAATTCTGAGGAAAAAAAAGTCAGAATTCTCTGATAAAAGTTAGAATTCTGAGATTAAAGTCAAAATTCTGACTTTTTTCCCCATATTAAACTGAAATAAAATCTAAAAATCAGTCAACTTTTTAAAAAAAAATTTCAGTGTCCCAAATCCTCTTCTGTATGCACCAAAGCAGTATTTTTATATTTCACCATGACTAAAAAGCCAGCATGTTTTCATACAACAGAAATGTTTCACAAAGAATCTCAAAATCTGCCACTATTATTTATTTAATTAGTGAAGTCCCTAACGCCAGGTTGATCGCAATTTTACAAAGTCAAACATTTCTTAAGGAAAATACAAAACTTTGGAACAGATTTTTAAGCTTTTATTGAAATCAAATAAAAAACAAAACAAACGTCACATAAAATATTGATTGGTTGTTATCTACATACTTAGATCTTTCACTGATTTCATACACCAAAATAAAACAAGCGTCCATTTTGATCCTGCAGAAGTTGTTAACACAGAAGGGAAGTAATTCAAACATTAAGATCTGTCATTAAAAAGCAAACTGCTTCGTCTAAACTTTTAGCTGGCCCAAATAAAGTACTTACGTGCAGCTGAATAAAGCGAAGAAAGTCCTCCACCTTTTCCTTTGAGGTTGCTTCTAAAAACGCCTTTCGCTTGGACATTATTCCGTGTTAAACCATGGATAAGAAGTAACCTGAAATCTTTAAGAGAATAAAAAATAAATAAACGCACAGATTTATATACGCCGACGACGTAATTACCGACAGAAAAACCAAAACATGTGTCTAAACGGGCCATTTGCTACATAAAAACTAGCTCTGATTGCAGCAAAATGTCATACTTACGTGTAAAGAAAGAATTATTGTAAGGTGTGATCAAATGTAGTGGTCCACTAACTTTTTGATTACGTTTTTGCAGCCTTGAACTAAAAAAATGACAGCCCACCGTAAAAGCGGTTAACCCGCGCAAATTTGGATGGGACGTTACCGTCATGACGTCAAACGTTTGTTGTTGACGTTTCTTCTTCTTCTTCTTCTTGTTCTTCTTCGTCTTGTTCTTCTTCTTTTTTTGGCGGTTGGCAAAAAACGGTAGGTGAGCATTACCGCCATCTCCAGGTGTGAAAAACTGATTCCTTTTGCAGTAAATAAACAATGTCTAGTTTATTTTTTTATTTTACTAAGTTTCCTAATTAACTTGTTTCTCTGAATCAAATATTTCCTACAACTCAAAGTGTTGACGCTGTAACGTTGCACTGCAATGGGTGCTGATACGTTCTGCAACCACCAGGTGGCGGCAAACCACCACAACATATTTCCTCCACAGCAGAGCAGCTGTGTGGCATGCTTTTTTTACAGAATAAAACAAAGTTGCTTAAATAACATAAAAAAATTGAAAATACAGACTGGAGAGAAAACTACGTTTAGAAAGAACAAATTCTCCCAGAAAAAAACAAAAACAAAAAGAAACAAAAAACAAAAAAGACACACGTTGTAATTTTTAGAAGCACGTGCATTTATTACAAACTTTGGCTATGTTTAATAAAATAAAATAATCAACCCAGCTACACTTGCACTTAAAAGTTCTGAGTAGATTAGGTCTCTGCTGTTATCATTAGTACTTAGTTTACATATTTATTGGAAAAGTTGCTAAATATGTTAAAAATTATTTTTAATGCAGATGAATTCATAAACATTACTTTTATAATAATAATCAATTCTCAATACTAAAAGTGCCACAATAGTTTTGTTTACATGTGGTAACCAAACAACTTCTAAAACTGACACTTCAGTTTCAATCAGTATCAGTTTGTCTGAGCACCTGCCCTCATAAACACTGGGCTTTCTGTTTCCTAAGGGTTTATGGAATGCAGCATTAGAAGCTGTTTTCTTAACAGGCACTCAAAAAAGAAAACATACCGACAACCAGGGCTAATGAGTGCTGTCATAAATAAAGAATTTCAAGGTTTACCAGAAGACAGTCACAAAAATTTGCTGGGATCTTCTGCCAGAAAGAATTGAAAGTAGAAGTGAATTGTTCATTTCCCAAGACTGAGGCAACATTGTTGGGTTCTGTGTCATCAAAACCTATTTGAAACTTGAATCTTTTAAATGATAATGGTTATTTTTATTATTTTTTAGCAGAAAAGTGATCCAAATATGAATACATAAAAAAGAGATGGTTCTCCAGAGATGAATTACTGCAAGAACTACTTTCTGTACCATGAATGTTCTAGTTTCACAGATCATTATGCAATAAGACTCATTATGCAGTTCTCATTTATAGCATTCATTTCAAAATCTCACTATAGGTTACGCCGTATTCCTCAAAATCATTTCTATGATTACACCAATCCTGATTGGCTGGTGTTCACACCTGCACCATCTACCCATCAAGGCTTGCGACACAATGCAACATCATTCCAAAATCTCTTCTCACTTCGAAGCATATATTTAGGCTTGGGTAACAGCAGGCTTGCTTAATGGTCAACAGCGGACACTAAGATAGCCCGTCAATGCTGCTTTGGCTATGGTCTTCATCATAGTCAGGAGCACCCGTTGCCCATTTCTGCATTAGCGGTCCATCTAACACCAAACTCCCACTGAGGTGGCGTTAGGTTCTGGTTATCGAACCGGCTACCGAAATGGACTGAGTCCCACACTCGATCGAACCCTGCTCACCCTTCCACCTTTGGAGACTGGCTCACCAGTGAATCTCCTCAGACTCAACTTCCCCCTGGCAGCTCCACTCATCTCCATCAGTAGGCCAACCTTCTCTTTTGAAAATCCCCCCTCACCCATTCCACCTATTTAACTACTTTGTCATCCTCTGCTACACAGCCGAAGAACCAGATCTCAGCTCAGCCTCCAGTTATTGCTATTTTTTTTAAATATTCTTAAACATTTTTCTCTCTCCTGAGTTTGTTCTGCATATGGGCCAAAGGCCTATTCAAAACCATGGCAGAAAGAGGTCGACGCTGTTGGGAGCTGGAGAAGTACCACCTTTCTCCAGCAGAGTCCGCCGTGGATCCTCCTGAGCCGAGCCTGCGACGCACCTGTGGCTCGTTCCATCATCAGAGGATCCACACTATAAAAGCTGTCTTCAGACCTTGCCTCGACGCTGCAGTGTTGAATCTCGTTGGTTAGCACCTGAGCCAAAGAATCTTCTGAAAACCTTTTATTGCCCTCTGAGTCCTGCTTGGATTCTAATCCTTTGTGTCTCTGTTTCCAGGAAACCAGTTTTTCTCTGTAAGCTCCGGATGAGCTTAGACTGCCGAGCCTGCCCTCTGAGCCAAACCCGAAGACTCTTCTCTGGATTTCCCATGCAGCTCAGGATTAAGAGCTGGAAACCAAAAGCCAAGGTCTGCACCCTCTTCAGAAGTAAGACGCTGAAGCAGCTATTGGACTCTGCTGAAACGAACCTTCTCCGGACCCAACTGCTCCTCTCTCTGAGTTCAAACCGGAACCCTCAAGGTATAGATCAGAACTTCACAGAACCTAACCCCATTGCTCTCAAAGCTAACTGCTCTGTTATCTACACAGACTCCAGTGAACCAGTCCCCAGGCCTGAACCAGTTCCAGTCATTATTCCATGTGTTTGTGAACAATAAACGTTGTTAAACTTTTACCATTGTTTCCGTCTCCGTGGTGTTCTGCATAACTGGGTCTCATCAGTGAACCCATCATGACAGACGCAGGGTCTACTCTTCCATGTATATCTAACCCTAAGCAGATCTGACCACCCTGGCATATCTGGTACCTACATTGTTGTTGTGAATGTCAGAATTATAGTTCCCCACAAACGCAGATATTGGAATCTGTGATTAGATGTCAGCCAAACCCATTTATACAGGGACATATAAAAAGAAAAAAACTCAATAAACCAAACATTACCTGCCACATATCTGACTCACTAACTATTTAAAACTATTTTCATTATTCACTACTGAGAAGCAACTACTTTTTCCTCTTTGCACAGAGCAGCTGGCTTGCTTGGACTTGCAATGAATAATGGGATGCCAAATGCTACGGAGGATACACCAGAACCTGTGCTTCAAAACGGGCAAAAAGGATGCATTTGTCGGCTGCATAATGAGGAGACTTTGGCTGAATCCCAAACCGGCCCCTATCCGTTAAAGGGCAGGGAGAAAAAAACAAAACAAAGGTTAGTGGAGGGAAGAGCTTTTAGATGTTTAAAAATAAAATTTTCAGGAAAGGAATGTCGTCTTGTTGCCCCATTTAATCCTTAAGCCACTTAAGTAATTTTCCCCCTCACTTGATTTAAAACATACTTTTGCTTTTTAATCTGTCAGATTATCGTGGTCATTACCTATGGTTCTCCCACAACCAGAGTTCCAATGATGAGCAATGCTCGACCTCCCCCTAAAGGCGTCAAATGTCTGCTGATCCACAGCAGCCCGTGTTCTGTTTCTGTCTTTTATTTTTTGTTAAACATTTTGAAACTTCCCACTGTCTGACTCACCTCAATACTGGGTCCATCTGTCCCATTTTATGACAAGTATTTTCATTTAATATCCATTTAAAAAAAAAAAAGTCACTAGAATAGCAACAAATCTGACTTAAATATTTACTACCTTTACCTAAAATTGAATGGGAGTGGCCTGTGTGTTGGTTCCCAGGAAGTTTAGGGCCAGTCTTGTATGTTCTATTGCACCTTGAGTGAGATAGTTTGACACACTTGCCTTTTGGGCACTAGTATAGTTGACTCTTATTCTGTCAGCGAAATCCTGTGTTATTTTTTATTAAGTTGACAATATTAGTTTAAGACCTTATTGTTTAATATTCAGTAATATGATATAACCAAAACATGCCACTAGAATGTTAATAAATTGACAGAATGTGAGGCCAGCCTGTGAGTGGTTGTCTGAATCTGCCAACCTGATATGATTATCCTGCTTTTTCGATTATTGATTAAATTAAATCTTCTTTCACAATCATCAATGGATGATTGAAATGTAGCACTAATATCCACAAGCTGTTTACAAAGGAAACTGCCGTTTCATTAAACATGTCCATACCAATACTTCTCATAAATGTATTAGTTTGTATTATAAAACTGATTTGATATTAATATTAAACCGGGATTGAAAAGTAGATCATGTTTCAGAACAGTTGATTTAAATAAAGGCGGTTTGTACATCCAGACCAACCAGCTGGCTGAGGTAATTCATGATAGCTGTCATGAAGACCACAGGCTACAAAAGCCTAAAACTATAACTCTATGGCAAGAAAACATTAGTTTACTCAATTTCTCTATATTATGTAACGAAATTCGGAAAAAGTTAAAAGACGGAGGAAAAAAATGTTATTGAATATTGATTTAAAGTATATGTTGGATTTTATTTTGAGCACTGTATAGATTCTTGTGCGCTGAGAATGCGCGAGCAGTGTGCAATTGTGCAAGCGCACACAGCTTTCAGGGAACATTAGCCCAATCTCAAACCTCCCCCCTAACCACTAACCCATAACTATAAAGTGTCACTCTGAAAGAAGTCACACTCACAGTTGTGGAAGGCGCCTTGATTGAAGGTTGGTATAAACAAGATTAGAACGGCCTCTTCCCACATGTGGGTGGCTGTAGCTCTGTGGCAGGTTGACATGAAATAAAATATGCCCCTTTCTTTAAAAAATGTATACAGTCAAACAAAATTTTTTGAAAGGGACATTTGGATGCAGGTGCTTCCCCCGCAATCAGGTGGGCGATACACCCGCTGCCAAATTCCAGCAACCCTGCACTGATGCAAATTAGCTGTTTAAGGGCTGAATGGCTCACTCGCCCTACCAACTACAGCACAAGTCCGCCCAAATGAAGCACTAAACAAGTAGACCACTTTGGTTCAATTCAGATTTTATTGGGGTGATAGTGACCTCTGCATGACCTAAAATAAATGTTTAATATCTCTTAAACAAAAGTAGCATCAATTATAGTTTTAAATGCAAAAATCTGCACTACTGTACAGTACCATTCAGTCTATCTGCAGAGTTTTTGTAGAGTTTTTAGGCACAGATGTAATTTCGGGGTTGGGGGGGGGGACATGTTCCTTGCACTGCCATAAAACAATGTTACGCTACAGTAAACAGACAATTGTCTGGCACTAAGACCAAGTGGAAAACCTCAGCTCAAGCTGAAGCCCACTTCATTGAGTTTAGACCACCTACAAGCTCCTGATTGGCCCTCTGTCTTAACTTTTATGCTTGAATGTTACCGCTGCGGCGCTGTCACTCCTGAGAAGCTCACTTTACAAACATCTGATGTGCCGCTGAATCACTTCTGCGATTGAATGGTCACAGCACCGCTGAAGGCCTATGCGCAACGTAAATAGAACTGTAGACTCATGAGTGTTTTTCTCTGCTACATACTTGATTTTTGAGACATCTCAAACGGTCCAGCAGTTTTACGGTCTTGTAGAAAAATGTGGGTCTGCAAAAGACAACAGACGGTGAGAGTCTGCTGCTGTAAATTAGGCATTTTTTCTTCTCTTGGGTTACGTAATCTAGAAGGGTTGTAATATCAGGTGTATTCATTTACATGTATCTTTGAATTGTTGTCATGTGCATGCGTGTGTTTGGTTACTAGACTCTCAGCCAGGGGGTTTAAGAAAATAAATCCTACTTTGAACTGCCTTTTGTCAGATTAGGAATAGTGTCAAAAAACATTTTTAATCTTTTCCACTGATACTCAAACTTAATTGGAATATTCAAAGTCCTCAGTCCATGCTTCTCCTTACACCCATGAGTGGAGGTAAGTTAAGTTCTTTTAAATAAATAGGGTTGTTCTGATTTGTTATCACTTTTTATGTTTAGCAATGCTTGGTTTGCATCATCTAGCTCTAAATTCCGCAAACCTACCATCACTGTTGAAATGCTTTGTGTTATTTCAGTGGCTTTAAATTATTTTAGGTGACAGTCAAAAAAGGCAGACATTTTCTTACCAATCACTTCAGGTTGGTCCAGATATTTCAAGGATAATTTTAGTTAAAATGTTGGATTACTCACCCAGGAGTGTTGATCAGAAACATACTACTGATAGTAGAGGAAAACAAAGACGGGTGCGAACAAATTAATCCAGAAGACAGACATCAAGTAACAACTTTTATTAATCTTAACAATGACAAAAAAACAAGTCTCAAATATATTTTTCTTAGTTTTCCAAACTCATCAGGAGAGCAGTTCCTCTCTTGATCCAGTGCTCTGGAGCAACCGCTCCAGATTGTAGTTGCACTGTGACCACAAATGACGGCCGCCCGGCTCTGCCAGCACGTGCAGGAATGTAATAGACGGGACACCGGTAAATATCTGCCAACATACACAAAACAGCATGAGCTCATATAGTGAAACCACACTGAAACATTAAGAAAAAAAACTGAATAACGTGTCAGAACTGAAATGGTACGGTGACTTGAACTCACTGTGTGGCATCTTTTTGGATTTTTTCACTGGCTTAAAGTGGATAGTGGGAATCCGGCACACCATCTCCATGGGCTCTGGATCCACCAGACAGGAATTCCACCCGTTCCAACCTGCCCCCTCCAGGTAAAGCCCAGTTATATATACACCATCCTGAAGGTTAGGTGAGACAGGGGAAAGGTATTAAAAATAACTATATTAACTTTTATAAGCATGAAAGTCAAAGTAATTTGCTGGTTAAATGGATTCATTTGAACTGTTCCTTTGACAGAGATGAGTATGTAAGCAGTGGCTAAATGGCTTATCCTGCTGTTGACTCTAGATTGTCATTGTCATTACTTGGATTTGAAAAAACAAATATGGCCATCTGTGATGCATGGAAAACACGTACACTCTGTCCTTATACAGTAGAAGACACCTAGAGCATGCCTTGGTGGTCCCTGGGTTCCACCTCAGCATCTTTACCAATTTTATCTACCTAAGGTGTTTGGATCAGATGGTTAAAACTTTCTTACAGTAGGATGTTCCAGTGGTTAAAAGTGCCTGGCATGGCTATTACCTCAACCACGTGGCACTGGTTGAATAAAAAAAGGTGTCTAGGTTTCAGGAAAGATTTAATTTAACTGCAATATTTCCAAAGGATCATCACAATATTGAAAAAAAAATAAATTTTTGACACTAAGTGGGACCCCCCCCCCCCAAAAAAAAAAACAGAATGTATCAAGAGATTATTTCCGATGTGCTGCTATCAGTGAGTAGATGCTATCTGGGAGAAGATGGCTGGACATTAACAGCTCAGAAAAGAAGAGCGATCTGATAGCAGTCACCTCGGGCATGGTACACAGCTGTCTGTAATCCACAGTGGACACCACAAACTCCCAGGACAGCGTCTCCACTGGGATCTGCAAATAGAAGAAGGTATCATTTAAAAGATGGCTTGTTTATAAAGTAAACAAATGGAATTATTCATTCATGTACATTTTCTGTAAAGCATTAACAGTTATATGCTGTTGAAGATTCACAGTCATCCAGGTCATAGTCAAAAAAGTCAAAAAGCAAATGACTGGATTGTTCAATCCAGTCATTTGCTTTTTAACTTTTTTGGAATGACTTAAATGACTTGGAATGACTTTAAATTTTTGGATTATTCTGAAGTTGTTTTTGTTAAATTGATACTGCATGCATATACAAATTTACCAATGAAGTTGTTGGGATCTATTTAGTCTAGCTCTACACATTCCAGCCAGTTTTACATTTTCTTTTACTTGATGAACAAGTTCAGGTTTTAGACATGTCTACACAGACGGGTCTCTGTAGTTCAAATCTGAAAACAAAAAAGTGCTGTTACATTAAATCAGTTGAGGGGTTTGAAGGATTTCAAAACAGCATAAGCCTTTAGAATTAAGGTTTAGTGTTTATTCTGTGAAAAATCTATGGTATATTTTCTTCAGTAAGTTTTACATCTTGGGTGAAAGACTTTCCCATCTGAATAATGACAAGTATTCAGGAATTCTGATTATTGTCCATCTGTCTTACCATCTTTCTATTGATCTGGATATAATTTGGTGAAAGTAAAAGTATGATTCTATCATGTGGGATCTTTTGTCATGTATCAGATGTTGTCATGTTTTACCAGAAAGAGGAAGAAAAAAAAAGATAAGCTAAAAAAGTGACTTGTCTGTCCAAGTTCCCACAGGCCCTAATGTGGTGCAAGAAGCTGAGATTAAGTTCCTTCACTCAGAAGCGAGAGACACAGTGTTCTCTGCCAAACCTACACAGCAGAAGACTGAGGGGTAGTTCTGACATGGGCAAGCAAAAGTGGTCTACGGTGGGAACTTGTAGAGTGAAACTGAGTTTAACTGTGACAGGTTTATAAGATCAGAAGAAAGATATTCATCTTTGTAAGCACTCACGTTATGTTTCCGTGCCGTGGACTGAAGTACGGCGGTGAGAAGGGCGTTTGGACGGGTGAAGCCGGACAGCCACAACTGGATGGGAGGCTGGAGTGTGCGTGCCCAGCATGCAAACTGGTCCACTCGCTGGCAGAGATCCTGCATCCACGCTCCAAGAGGCTTCAGAGACAGATATGCCTGTAGGTAAGAGAGAGACAGGGAGGAGGTAGGGTCAGCTCTTCTGTTGCTTCATGCTTCCAGCCGTTAGAACTTACTCATAGTTAGCTCAACGCCCAGTGCAGCTGCACTGGATGTCTTATTAGTCCAGCAATGAAAGCTCTGGGAAAATAAAACTGATAACTAGAAAAAGATGTTTCGGAGAAACAGCAAAGTGGGAATGCTTTTTGATGCTGAATGAAGAAAGAAAAATTAGCTAAAGAAACTGTATAAAGGAAAAGAAGCAGAAATTAGCTGAAGAACATATCAAAATGTGATAGGAAGTAATCAGAAACTTAAAACTGCAGAAACCAGTAGAATCATCTGAAGATTTTGTAGGGTAGAATCATTTGGCAAAATAATGGCAGAAACACACTCATCTTAAAAGCAAAACATTTAAAGTTGATTAACCAGAAGAAAAAGTCCAAAAGTATCTGTTTACCTAGAAGTTGACAGAAGTAAAGCATCTGCTTACGATGTTAGCAGATGCTTTATTACAGTGGAAACGTTAGAGCTTCATTAAGAAATGTGCACTGAGGTGTGTTGTCAATAGGCCTTGGTCGTGTAATTTGAAGAAATTGGTTGAGTTCGGGTCATAGCTATGAACCATATGGCACAATGAATGAGTGTGCGTAAGGAAGAGGCTTTTATTTTATCAGTCCCCATAGTCTTATCTTGAAAGTCTACCATGGATTTGTGTCAAGGGAAGGGTCATGCCCAGCAGTGATATAGAATCGATTTCTAAATGTGAAATCACTGGTTTTCCATGTTGAAGTCATAAGGGTATGAGCCTCTTTGAACAGAAGTGAGGCAGAAAGGCTGAAGGCTGTGGAGAAAAGCCAGACCCTTCTCAGGAAACTAGAGACCAGGGACGATCACTAATACCATCAGGATTACATTCAATAGTTTAACCTGGACATTCAACAACTGGAAGAAGAGCTTCAAGAAAAAGAGGAAAGTAGGACTCCAGGCAGAAAAACAGAAACTAAAAGAAACTCAGAGCACATCCAAGGAGGTCGACCAGAAAAAACTTCAACATGACAACCAGCAGCTGGAAACGTTGCTCCAAGAAGAGAAAAGATTGAGGCTCCAAGCAGAAACTGAAATCTCTAATCATGTAGAAAGTGTCAGCGCTTTGTGTCAAGAACTTAATCAAGAAGTCATAAGGGTACGAGCCTCTTTGGACAGAAGTGAGGCAGAAAGGCTGAAGGCTGTGGAGAAAAGCCAGACCCTTCTCAGGAAACTAGAGATCAGGGATGATCACTAATACCATCAAAATTACATCCAATAGTGGGAACAATGACTCAAGAAGCAAAACGCCTGGGATTCTAGGCAGAAAATAAAAGCAAACACATTGTGAAAAGTGAGGCTGAGAGTTTTGAAAAACTTAAAAGCCATCATGTAGGTCACTGAGTAGGAAAAACACAACTTACCTGCCTGGACAAACCTTATTTATTTCTGTGTTTTGTAGGATATGTTAAAATAAAAAATAAAAAAGAAATGTATGTTGATTCTAATTGTTAAAGTGTGTTTTGTTCATTATTCCTTGTTTTCTTTTTAAATGCTTAAAAACAACACAACAAAAAGTTAATGAAAGCAAAAAAAATCCCAAAAGTATGTGTTTTAAATGGTTTTACCCTACATATTAGTTTGTGTACTGTCCCATTTTATACTATACACATATGTTGTATTCTGTTTGCATAACAGGGTGGTATCTGTTTTGTTGACCAACAAGTTAGTTAGCTCTACCATTTAAGGGAAGCTCACTTTGCTGTAAAATCGCACGCTCGTTCTTTTAGAGTTTAAAAAAAAAAAAAGAATAAAAAAAAAAACGTAACTCTGCCTGAGTATCTTTTAAGGTTACTTTGCCGGTCCCAAGCCCGGATAAAAGAGGAGGGTTAGATGTAGAGCGAGAAATTTCACAACACAAAACCAAGAAATTGTTAAACGTTAAGGGCTTATGGCAAAATTCCAACAAAACTGAAACATTGATTGTTCACCCAATGAAAAAACCCAGGAATTTGAAATTTCACACTGCAGCCTAGATAATAATTACCAATTGATTTATTGATCTCACATTGGAGAAATTTTCCTAATTTAACCCATCCCCTTGGGGATCAGTGGGCTGCCATCGTGCGGCGCCCAGGGAGCAGTGTGGGGTTAAGGGTCGACACTCAGGAACCCAGAGTGGAGGCTGTGGGGATCAAACCGGATACTTGCAACGTTCTCAGAGCACAAGCGCACTGCCCTAACCACAAGACCAACACTCCCCCAAAAGTGCCAATATGCCACCAGTATTTTATCTTTTCATATTAATCTTCTTTTCTTCTTTTCAAATGCAACCAGTTACTAAAGTCTAGAGGCGGCCTGAAAATATTGGGTTTATTTACCTGCGTAAAGACTGAGAGGAGAGAAGAACCTAGCGGATTCACAGAGTGGACTTTCACGCTTAAAAATTTGTGAAATATTGTTGAGTGCTTGAATGAAAATTTGTGTACATCTAAACATAGA
>NW_015150607.1:680632-681724 GCF_000732505.1 Cyprinodon variegatus
TGAAGGCTGTGGAGAAAAGCCAGACCCTTCTCAGGGAACTAGAGATCAGGGATGATCACTAATACCATCAAGATTACATCCAATAGTGGGAACAAGAGCTCAAGAAGCACAACGCCTGGGATTCTAGGCAGAAAATAAAAGCAAACACATTGTGAAAAGTGAGGCTGAGTTTTGAAACACAAAAAAATCCAAAAAGTATGTTATTTAAACGGTTTTACCCTACATATTAGTGGGTGTACTGTCCCATTTTATATTATACACATATGTTGTATTCTGTTTGCATAACAGTGTCATATCCGTTTTGTTGACCAACAAGTTAGTTAGCTCTACCATTTAAGGGAAGCTCACTTTGCTGTACAATCGTGCGCACATTCTTTTAAAGTTTGAAAAAATAAAAGAATAAAAAAATTTAAAAGGAACTCTGCCTGAGTATCCTTTAAGGTTACTTTGCCTGTCCCAAGCCCGAAAAAAAGAGGAGGGTTGGATGTAGAGCGAGACATTTCACAACACAAAACCAAGAAATTGTTAAACGTAAAGGGCTTCTGGCAAATTTCCAACAAACTTGAAACATTGATTGTGCACCCAATGAAAAAACCCAGGAATTTGAAATTTCACACTGTAGCCTTGATAATAAATACTAATTGATTTATTGATCTCACATCAATAAATCAATTAGTATTTATTATGTCAGTGGGCTGCCATCATGCGGCGCCCAGGGAGCAATGTGGGGTCAAGGGTCGATACTCAGAAACCCGGAGTGGAGGCTGTGGGGATCGAACTGGATACTTGCAACGTTCTCAGAGCACAAGCGCACTGCCCTAACCACAAGACCAACACTCCCTGAAAAGGGCCAATATGCCACCAGTATTTTATCTTTTCATAATCATCTGAACAACATGGATCTGATCTTTTCAAAAACAGCCAGTGTCTAAAGTCTAGAGGCGGCCTGAAAATATAGAGTTTATTTACCTGCGTAAAGACTGAGAGGAGAGGAGAACCTAGCGGATACAAAGAGTGGACTTTCACGCTTTAAAATGGGAAATATTGTTAAGTGCTTGAATGAAAATTTGTGTAAATAAAAAAAAAAAAGCT
>NW_015150607.1:681930-702996 GCF_000732505.1 Cyprinodon variegatus
AAAAATGTCTTGAATGTGGGCACTAGAAGGGTCTTTAATATAATGTCTCCCAAGTTTCTAGAAAAATGTATAAAGAAATTTTCAAGGGGGGTTTACCTACTTTCCAGAAATATGTCAGGCGTGTTATGAATTAGCAGCAAACAGAAAAGCTTAATTCCTGTCCAGAAAGAGAGCAGAATGAAGCCAAAGTTCACAGCATAGGCTGAAAAGTATTAAATATGCTATGTATGCCTCTCCTCTCATTTTAAAATAAAACTTGTTGAGCTAGTGCATATTATGAAAGTTGTGGCAAAAAGGTGCTCAATTTATTTTAAAAATGAAAATTTGTAAAGTGTGGTGTCATTTGTCTTCAAGTGCATTTTGGGTAAATCTCATCAACATGTCATGTTCAGTCAATTGGCAACATATTGTAAACAAAGTGGAAAATTTTTACTGACTAAGCTAACATGAAAACTATATAAACATACAATTTGAGCGGTGGAAAGAAAGGGAAAACGGAGGGCAAGGATAGCATGTTACAAAAATGGACAGTTATTTTGTTCGTTGTCCTGCAGATTAACCTGAGCTCTTTGTTGGCAGTTATTTATCCCCACCTAAACTGCCAGCGCAGCCAGGGAGGCAGGTTAATTACACGTAGCCATACTAATAATCATCAGTATTCATAATGTGCAACTTCGTTGTAGACTGTTAGTGACTGTAAGTTGTAGTGGTCCAGGCACTGAGCTTATATCCCCTTTTTTCTCTCTCAGCACTGTGTAAAGGTGATGAAGTCAGGGAGTCAGCAGTTGCTAGCTGCTCCAGTGTAGAGCCGTACCTAGTGTCTGACCAGCAGCCCCCTCCTCACCTGTGCTGGATGAAAGCAGCTAGCGACAGATGACAGGCAGGCGCCGGACGATTAAAACTCTCATCTGGAATGTTTTCCGACTGATCAATTTTTGTTAACAACATCCAGGATGCCAGCATTAAAACATACATCCTAAAGATGAGTCCATGCAAACCCAAAGGTCCACTAACAATAACAAGCAGTTCTTTTTTGGAAAGTTATCACACCTCTAGCACTAAAACACAAATTAGACTTGAGTTACTGTGCTTTTTGCGAACTGAAATGCAGTGTATTATAAGAATTGCCTTGAGATGACATGTGTTGCAAATTGGCACTATATAAATAAACTGAATTGAATTGAGATAGGTCCTGGAGTGCATTATAAATGTCACTCTTACTCTACGCATTTAGGGGGTACATGGAAGTTCTAGGTAAGGGAAATGCCGGTAACTTTATGTCAATCGAGTTATTAGCCTGTTACAACCATGTTTAAAAGAGCTAATTAACCACCCAGAAGGGTCAGTAAAATAAGTGACCAGATTCATGATAAGATTATTGACATCATGTCTCAACAATTGTAAGCTGCCATAATTAGTTTCATTTCCATTAGTTCCATAATTCCATTGTCAAGGAACATGCGATATGTTAAAGATAGACCAGCTGAGCCAGGTGAACTGTTATGTGACTGTTAAGAATGATGATGGGCGCTCCTCTGTTAGTTAATCACATAAAATGTCTCACTCCCAGTTGCTAGTCATCTTGACATGATGATCTTTCTGCTTTATGGCACATTTTTGGTGAGATTATAAAAGCTCTCATCAAAATATCCCTGACCAATGACAAAAAGGGAAGAGTAGTGAAACAAGTGCACCCAAGAATGCTATAAGAACATTGTCTTTCCTTTTTTTTTTTTTTTTTTTTTGTCAACATGCAAACCAGGATTCTTGGGTATATAGACACTGCCTCACAGTTTAAAAGCATCTGCTCTTCTGTAAAACAACATCAGCGTTTTGATGGAATTTAGGGAGCAATTTGCTGAGGCTAAGTCTACCACTCTCATTCTAGCTAAAAATGGGCAAGTACAAGGCAGTTTGAAACAACAAGGGCCAGAAAAGTTTAACGTAACTTAGATGACTTTCTGATGACAGCCGCCTCACTGACGCATAGAGCAACCTTTGAGTGCATGGTTTTGGAAAAGTGGATGTGAAAATGATCCAGTTGTGTGATTTTATCAGTAGTCACCATGCAGACTAATGTTTTTGTTCCTAGCTTGGTGTTTTATATTTCATGTTCTTAATTGACCTCAAAATGGCATTCTTGTTTTAAGTGGTGCTGAAGCTTGTACAGCGTTCCTACAGCATAAACCAAGTTAAATTCAATACTTTTTTTAGTCTTTTTAATGCCGCTTGAAATAATAAGCTAAGACCAAGTTCACAATAAGCACAAGCAAAACAAATTTACCCAAATGTTTATTTTAACATAAACCATTACTTTTTGGCCCAGCAGAAATGTTTCAAATTTTGAAAAACTTTACATAGGAAGAAAGCTAAAAACACAAAAATAACATATATTTTTAAAAACTGCTGAACTGAATTCACTAACTTTGTTTTGTTCCCTACTGAAAGTCGAGAATACCTTTTCTTTCAATGTATGCATACCGCAGAACATTTTCCAGCGATTTGGTGCTACTGACACTGTTGTTGATGTTAGATATGGTTGTGGAGGCATTGCAGAGACAAGGATGGAATAGAACAGAGAAATACCTGCTGCTTCTTGGTAACTTGACTTTGATGATTTGTGTTTCATGCTTCACATGCCTGACTTCACTGCCTTGATTCCCATCGTGCCGAGCTTAAATATATTGTTTTTATTAGCTCCCCTATTGGGACAGAACCAATAATGGTTACAGCGAGCCGTTAGGTAAATATAAAAAAATCATTGTCACTTATTTTAATGTGTGATATGGATTACAAAATAAAATCCTATATATGACTTGGTAACAATTTTAAGACCTATGGAAAACTGATTTAAGACATGTTAATACCAATTAAGGCCTTAGTTTTATATTGAAGAACTCAATGCCTTTTAAGACTGAGGAAACCCTTCTGTAAGCCCCACTGTTGCAGGTATGTGTATGCTATAAGGATGAGCTCTATTAAAGGGCCCGGTAATTTGTTCCACCCCTAGCCCGGCTCTGATTATTTCCGCTACTGCTCAAGCCCTCTTCAGTTTGAAACCAAGGTTCTATGAAAGGAGCCAAGAGGCCCATGGTAACTTTAAGGGAGCTGCAGAGGTCCGAAGCTCAGATAAGAAAATATGTAAATAGAACAACTACTACTTGCACACTTTTATCAGTCTGGCCATTATGAGCACTGCCAAGAGAAAGCTATGAGAAACCCACATGTATCCCTTACAGTATACATGGAAAAGAGCTGTTGCACAAAGACCTGAAGGTAATACTGGAGCAGAATAAACGAAAGACAATGTTAGGTCAGAATATCTAGAGCCAAAGTCTACCCAGCTGCACCACACATCACTGAAGATCGATTGACATCTGGGGGGCACAGGGCAGCTGAACAAAGAGGAGGAAACAGTGCGGATGGACAGTGGGGTATGATTGTCCCCTCCTCACCGCACTTTTCTGTGCAAGTCAGAAACAAAGATTTAAGTTTTATAAACTTAACTCCCGCTTTGGATTAAAATTACAGAAAGAAATAGACCATTTCACAAAATTATTTCTGCCAGTTTCTCCACCTTGACTAAAACTCCAAATGTAGTTTATTCTGTTTAAAAAACAAATGAGAAGAAAGTTCAAGCTTGTTTCAGTCAGCAACAAAATGTAGGATTTTTTTACCCTAGGAGAAGAGGTTTCAGTTTTTTCAGCACTGTAGATAAAACATTAGAGAATGTGAGATTTCTGTTAAAAGTAACAATCATTTCCTTTAAGAAACAGCTTAACGTTTGATAATTATTAGGAAAATGTATGTGGGTTTTATTATGGCAGTCTAACTCTATGGATATGTGTGATCATGCTGGGGGTGTAAATGATGTAATGAGAAATGGACATCTAATGTTTTTGAGTTTTGAGCAAATTTTCGGCATATATTTTCTGTGTGACTGCACCTTCTCCCACAGCGGGGGCACCTGGCCGTTGTAGATATAATTGAAGGTCTCTTCCATGTCTGGTGACATCACCACATAGCCTTTGATGCCCTTCTCAAGCTCCTCCAGAGATGAACTAAAACACAAACACAGAATGGTAAAGAGGCAGAAACAATTGGACATTTTTATGCCACGTGTTCAAATTACATTGGTAGAAATATTAGCCTTCAGTTTTCTAAATATAAGGTTCTAGAGAATATAACCAATATGAAATTCAATAATCATTAAATAAGCTAAATCTATAATCTGTCTATGGCTTTTTACAATCAATAAAAAGGTAACTAAAAAGTACAGCTTACAATCAAACGCTGTAAAACCTCATTAATGGGTTCAATTGGTTTTGTCTCTTTCTACGTTAATAGAGAATGTTAGGTAATAGTTAGAACTCATAGAAACAGCTGCAATTGTGAAACCAAACACCTATGTAGACAGTAGCATAATGTCAAAGGGGTTTTATGGACTTATAAACATTATAATAAAGAAGTATCTTCTACCTTTTGCAGATGCTGAATATGGAACTTTGTGATAATGTAAGGAAAAATAAAAGAACAACTGATTCAAAGATCCAGATCAGAAAACAAAGATATATCTGACCCATTTACTATCCAATGCTTCTGAAAGCTGTTGGAGATAAGCATTACCTTGGAACAGAAGCTATTTACTTTTTGGGTTTTACAGTGAACTTTCTATTTTGCCGGTGGCCCTGGGCCGCTAAAGGCTAGTCTGAGTGCTTCCCAGCTAAAGGCTATGCTACATAGACACAAATTCCTCCGGAGAACTCTGTGCTCGCTGGATCGAGTCAAACTGATTTTTTTCTGTGATTCAGAAGGAGCTTGATGCAGTGTTAAACGCAGTGTCCTCTAAAGCCTGCTCAAGCAGAGACACAGAAGAGCTAATCCAGCTCTGCTAACCTAAATCTAACCCCCGACCAACCAGGCCCCCAATCGCTGTTCGGCGAAAGAACCATTAGAAGCTGGCAAAATCAATAAGTGCCTGACACGGCAGTCACGGGTTTATCAGCTGCTATTTTTAAATGCCACTTTCATGCATTAAGCCTTAAACAACAAACATCCCTCAGACTTTTGAACGGACTTTTAAACCCTTCTTATACTTTTATTTCTTAATTTTTGCTTATTTTCAGTAGTGTTTGTTGTTTGCATAGTTATTAGATATAATACTGTGTGATTGTAGCTAATAAAGGTACCATTATATTTTAATCCATAGTCTTTGTGGTTTTTTTACACAGTAAACGATTTATAACTAAGGCTGGATTCACTCTTTCAGTAGCATCCGAATGAACAGAGACACATTTATTTGGTTGGTGATTAATAGCATTGCTCATAGCCATAGTCTAAACTCCTAAATTGATGAAAGACAACTGGATTTCAAACAGCCAGATTTATGAGTCCAACCTTTTAGATAAGAGGCTAAAACCCCGTTCAGTAAGCAAATTACAGTTATAATCATTCAATGGATAATAATTTATTAGTTTTACCCTTGATTTTAATACCCTATTAATTGAATATAACTTTCAGTTCTATTTATTTAATAAATCCATAATATTCTGGTAAACTCTCACAATATTGGATTTTCTTCTTGTGTTAAAGATTTATGGTGTAATAAAAGATTGATGATTTTCAACTAACATGCAAAGAAAAATTATGTAAGAGAAGACATGCAAACACAGACAGCTCATACATGATAGTTTCCAGCAAGGAGTTATAGCTCTGGATCTCTTGCAGTAGGACCACTTTGAGGGGTGATTGGTTGTCTTGGAGCAAGGTCCTGGTTCTCTCACAATCAATGGGAGTGGGGATTTTCTTATGGAGATCTTTCAGCAGTTTCAAGACCTACACATAGACATACAAAAGACCCATACGGACTAAATAGGTTTGATAATAAAGAAAAAAAAAAAAAGAATCACATGTTCAAGCTTTAAACAGTTTTTTCACTTTAGGATTCCTGGATCTGCATCTTAGAAAATCTAACAGATGAGCATATGGCGCCACCGAAGTTGATGTGTTTGGTTCTTGTTTTTTAAATATTGTACATTTTAAGTTTACGTTCATCCAGTCTGAGGCGCTGCAGCCTCCACAACACACAGTGTGACAGCTGGTCAGAATGCTCTCTATGGAGCTTCTGCAGAAGGTAGCGAGGATGGGTGGGGGCAGGTGGGCTCTCCTCATCCTCCACAGGAAGTACAAGCACTTCTGTGCCGTTTCGATGGGTGAGGTGGAGTTTATAGTCCAGGTAAGGTTGTCTGTGGTGTGCACCTCCAGGAATTTGGGGCTGCTGACCACCTCTACAGCTGAGCTGTTGATGAGCAGTGGAGTGTGGTTTGGCCAGTTCTTCCTGAAGTTGACAATCAGAGTGAACAGCATGGGGCTCAAGACACAGCCCTTAAGGGAGCTTGTCCTTAGGGTGATGACATCTGAGCTGTTTTGTCCGACCTAGACTGACTGAGGTCTGTCTGTGAGGAAGTCCAGCAGCAGCCAATTGCAGAGAGGTGTATTGAAGCCCAGCTGTTCCAGTTTGGCTATCAGATGCTGTGGGATGATGATGTTGAAAGCTGAACTGAAGTCCAGGAACAGCATCTGTATGTGGGTGTTCTTCTCCTCCATGTGTGCCTGGCTCAGGTGAAGAGCAGAGGAGATGGCGTGAGATGTTTTACTCGCCATTGTTTGTCCAAGTATTTCCTGCTAAATTGGCTAGATGATGTCATCAATAACCTTTCTGGGTTTTACAATTTAGAGGGTTTCCTTTGGAGTAAAGCTTTGTTTGTTTTTCTTTGAAGTAACTTTTTGAGTTATCTTGTATCACATTGTTTATTTTGCAGACTCTTTCATTATGTAGATGAGTTGGTAAATTATATGAATAACTTTATTCTTGTTTCTCTGTTTAGACTTTGTTTTGTTTTTTTCTACCTGTTTAATTGTGGCTTGGTCCACTCAAGTGCAGGTGTGTTGCCAATTGGTTATATAAGCACTGTGCTCTTGGAAGCTCGGAAAAAGCTTTGTCAGAGTGAAAATTCTGAATAAAAGACAGAGAAATCTGGAACTGGTGGCTGAAGCTGTTTTTTTTTTTGTTCACCTTACTGATCCTCGACAAAACTACTTCACATTGTCCAGCGAGTTGTTAAAGATGTTTGTGAGGACACCAGCCAGCTGACCTGCACCCTCCTTGTACACCAGCACAGGTATGTTATCAGGCCCTGGGGCCTTTCTTGGGTTGACTCTCTTCAGAGTTTTCCTCACTTCACATTTGTCAATGTTGAGTGCCTCCTCCCCCGGGTGTGGAACAGCTTTCACTGCTGGAGTGCTGTTTTGTGCCTCAAAAGTCAGTGTTTGCTGCATCTAACAGGTGAAAGGGTGTTTTATAGTCTGTGATCACCAATATGCCTTGCCACATCCTCCTGGTGCTGCTGGCATTGTGGAAAATATCCTGGATATTTCGGCTGTGGTTCTGCTTCACTGATCTGATGACACAGTTTAAGTTGGCACTCGCTGTTCTCAGTGTCTCTTTATCACCAGACTTAAAAACTGAGTTTCGTGCTTTTAGAGATTTCAGAACCTCTCCAATTATCCAGGGTTGTTGGTTAGCCCGGATGGTGTTGGTTTAACCCTGATCAGTTGTGGCTTGTATGCAGGATTTAGCATGACCGAGAGGTGATCTGATGACCCGAGGTGGGGGCTGCTCTGAATGCGTCTTTGATGTTAGAGTAAACCAGGTCTAAAGGGTTTTCATCCCCGGTTGCAAAGTCCACATGAAAAAATGAAGGAGCACAGTCTTCAAATTAGCCTGGTTAATATCCCCAGCAATGATGAAAAAACCCTCTGTGTGTGCGCAGATTGGAGCTCAGAGATAGCCCTTAAAGAACTACTTGTCCTGAAATCAAAGCTTTGCTGATAAACTGTAAAAATAGATGTCTTTTAGTGTTGTCAGCATGTCCCAGGCGTTTTTCTTGACAACTTAACACATTAGTTAAAATCTTGCTTTTGTGTCAAAAACTGCCTGTTTGGCACCCTACTTGGGATAAAAAGAGGTTAGTGCATCTGATTCTTTACTAATAGCTTAGGAGGGGATGTGACCTCACCTAGGCAGAACTGATGTGAGCTGCTCTCTACTGACTAATCCTCTACACACAGTGGTTCACTAAGGGACTGAAAATTAAAATGAATGGTGATGTGCTTTATTATAAAATCTCCTTAACATAGTAAATACATATAAATTTGATAGCAACTAATCAGCTGTCCAGTCTTGCATAATCATTTGACATTAGTTTTCTGTCAGTCAAATGACTGAATGAGATGATTTAAAATTGGACCAAAAGGAGATGTTTCTTGTGTTTTGTTTGGAAATTTGACAGATTTTCCCATGAGAGCAGCTATATCTGGGCAGAGGAATCTTCTTCTCTTTCCCCCCATTGTCTCTGGTAAAGAACGTAAAAAGAAATCCTCCACCTCCCATGTGCACGTTCTCCCGCCGCATGTTCCTCTCGGTAACTTCCACCTGGCAGCATTTTTGAAATTATTTGTGGGTGAAAGTATTACTCTGGAGTCACGTTGGTTGTACTTTAATGAGTAACTTTTTTTGGATGGGTACTTTTTACTTTTAGTTGAGTGAAATCATTTACTCTAGCATATTAGCATATTATTTTAATGCTCTGCCCAATTCTGTTGAAGATGTCGATGACTGACCACCATGTTGGTAAAAAAATCATCATCCTCTGATTAGAAGACCAATTGTTACCAATATCAAAAGTTTCCTTCCTGCTTGACTTCACAATAAAATTCTCAAACATAGAAACAGACTCTCTCAAACTAGGTCCCTTTTAGCCAGTTAGTATATCCACTAAACATACTGGCGATTTATAGACCGTTACATCCCTGCATTGTTCCATCCTCAGTGACTTACCGTTTCTTCTTTGCTAGGCCTGGCCACCGCTGATGTGTCACCTGTTTCCTGAGGCTGCAAGGAGAGTAGCATGTTGAACAGCGTGCAGTTCTCTGTGATCTGGCAGGCAATTTCCGCGTTGGGGTGCTGTCCGAAAACCTCAGGGAGCTCAGTGGTTGGCAGGACTTCGATGGTTGTGTGGATCCCTGCCAGGGAACTGTCAAACGGAAAATAGAAGGTGGGTAAACTGGATAACCTAAGAGATTAAGCAGTGTGAAATGGATAAACAACAATGTAAGTACATAATTAAAAGAGACTAAAGAGTACTTAGGCATACAAATCCATCGGAAGCTTCACATACACACAATGCCTTAAATGTCAGGATAAATTTGGGCCTTTTTTTGCAGGATGGAATGTGGAACAGCAGCAATTTTTCAAAAAATAATTGGGAACATAAAGAATTTGGGACACATCATTGAATTGTGCTTGGATGTGTCCATTTGATCTATGGAAAGCAATGTCTACTACATCTGTGGTTACTTCTAACTTCATTCAAGTTCCTCAGAATGAGGAGAACATGCACAAGAGGTTCTGGTTCATGCAATAAAAAAGGTGATATATCAGAAAATAAACTTTTTATTTATCATCACCAGTGTCCGCAAAGTTCTCAGTAATTGATAATATGGGCAATTAAACTTTCCACCAAAAACTTATAATGTATAGTATTTAATATAATTTGATTGCTTTTTAAAGCTAATATAATTTCACTTTGACAAACGGATGCTGTTGGCATTCTTTTTTTTTTTGTTTGCCACATTTTCAATTATGGGGCTGGACGCGTTCGAAGCCTGAGGCTAGAAAAATAAAATAAAATTGAAGTTGCTCAGTATTTTGCCTGTGGGCAGCGAAGAGCGAGTCAATCACAAGTGATTTTGAAAGCAGTTTCAGATAATGTTGAACTATTGTAATTATTTGACAGCAAAGCAATATCTCTATTGATGGGACGTGAATAGAACGCAATCATCGAGGATGGGAAATCTGGCAGTTATAATTGTTTCACTAAAAAAAAAAAAATTCATATACAGTTTTTCAATTATTGTACCATTCATTATTAATGAGAGCAAATTGACATCTTACCAGTAATTGAGAATTGTCTTCTGTATATCTGACAACTTATTGTTGTTAATTTGTTTTTCTTTTTAGCTTTACCATATTTTATTTATTTGCTGTGAATAAGAGTCTTTGACCTGATTTGACTCTATTCAGCTATAAGAAACAAAAATCAAAAATATTGTAAAAAGGCATAGGCTACATAAGAATTTTGATATTGCTAATGTATATGATAAATAATCTTAATTAACTGCAAGGCAATCCGTGATCTTTAAAGACAGGTAGAAAATTGAACCTTTAAATGATTTTGCCTGAACGTTTTCTCAAGATGTCTCATTTTTCTACTAGGACTTCACTGAGTAACTACAGTAAAGAACAGTTTTAAAGGAAAAGTACAGTCACATTCAGAATACATAATTCTGAAAGTACTTAAAGTATGAAATTATTAAATACTTTTCAATAAATTATAAGTGTTTTAAAAAAAGAGTAATTTAATTTAAATGTGATTTACCGGAGACATCCGTGTTTGTCAAAGAACACTACTGCCACCTACAAGTTTGTGACGTCACGGTGCGGTATGGGCTGTTAAGCAAGTCCCAGTGCTTTATCTGGCGTTTGTCACAACGCTCTATTATCCTTGATGGTGACGACCAGTGCACTATGCAAAGCAAAGAGTAATGGATTAAAGACGTTATTTTTCTCTAGCCAGAAGTTCGATGGTAAATCCTCCCTCTTCAAGTTGGCAATCTAATGACGAACCCGTGGTGGATTATGAATTGTTAAGGTGAAATTATTATTATTTTTTATCAGTTTTACCTGATGTATTGCAACATCCAACTGCCATGACCGTGGGAATTGTCAGTTTAACTATAGCTCTCAAAAATTTCAATTGTGAAGTCCTCTTGAAAGCTTAAAAAATCAAGGGGTTTCTGGTATTTCCCATTGATTTTGCTTGAAAAGCGGGGAAAATGGTGCTAGGCTTACCGCACCGTGACATCACAGCCGGAAGATGTCAGGAGTGAGGTTTTACTATATTTGGGCAAAAAATATTGGTTTTATTTTTTAACTGATTAATGCTAAATTTATTAAATCACCACGATGGTATTAGTTTCAGGTATTAATAATGACACATTGGTTATTCCTTGCTCACCGGACCTTTAAATTTAATACAGGAGGAGGAAAGTTAAATAACCATGTCCTAGCAAGCGACAATAACAGATCACAGGTTCCTTTTATAATAACTAGAAAGTCTTTTCAGGCAGATGAAATGAACATTAATATCATAATTGAATATCAATCATGAAGAATTAGTACAAAGAAAAGACCAAGAAAAAAACAAAGACAAATTTGATCTAAGTGTCTTACTTGTAGCGAGTTACAGCCTCTTCACAGAAGTAGTCATTGAAGTATGTGTTCATGAGACGTCTGTCCCACTCATCTGTGATGTGGCCGCCGTAGATGACACCAGCAATGAGGCACCTGAGCGCATCCCAAGGAACCTCCTCATATTTTTCCAGGTATAAACAGAGCAGACTTTCACTCGCCTAAAAAATTTAGCAAAGATCAGGTCTTGACACATAAAAAACAAGACATAAGGACAATGTTACAATGGAGTTAGTCAAGTTAAAGTTAGCAAACCCTGTTTATAAAAGTACATGAAGTGCTGCTCATTGAAATAAAATGATGCACAAAGCTCTATTAGAGCATCTTCTTTGGCTGTTTGCTGCTGTGGAGCACAAAGGTGTGTTAGTACCATGCCAAGATGATAAGAAATCAGCAAAGCCTTTGAAAAATTCTTGCTACAGAGAGATTATTGATTGTAAGAGAAAAATATTTAAGACAGCTGCCTGACCATTCCAGGAGTAGAGGAGTAGAAATTCTGCCCAGGTCTGGCGGGAGTAATGCTAAGATGTAAGAAGCTACAGGTATTGGCATGTTTCATGTTGGAGTAAGATGGAAGTTCACATCTGAATAAACCACAAAAATTCAGGAACAATATTGTTTAGAGAAATGTGGCTCAAGTTGAATCAACTGAAAAAATAATGCACATCTCTGTGCTTGGGGAACAACACTATATTGTCAGTAAGTGCTTCATACCATACCAGAGGTATGGTGGCCTGGGTTGTATTTCCAAATGATGTAAAATGTGAGACAATCATATCTTGGTTAAAACAGTTTGGTACACCACAATAATTTCTCAATGCAGTCATTGTGTTGCGATGGCCTGGTCAAAGTTAAGCCCTCAAATAATGGGAATGAAGTGATGAACCTTGGCTGGGCAGACATGACTGCACACCTCAATGAACTAAAGCAACGTATCGAGAATAAGTTAGCCAAGTTTCCTTCACAAACATGCTGGAGACTAATATTGTCAGAGAAGAAGTGATCGATCAACTGAGGGAATGATATCCAAAATTCTTCTTTGCAAAACTTTTCTGCTCAAAGTACAAATGAGTTCAAATCTAATGTTTTACAGTTCTGACCTCAAAGTCTGAATCACTGAAGCTGTAGACAGCGTTCCAGCCCATTTGCCGGAACTTCCTTCTTTCCAACATGATGCTGTGAAAAAAGCAGAGGGAATACAGAAGCTTCTCGTAGAGCGTAGGTTTGGTGCAGCGGGTCAACTGATTTTCCGTCATCATATGGTACAGATGTTTCATGTTGGCTTTTAAGCCCTGCAGACACAAGGCAGGTAATATGTATTAAAGAAGCACTAGGAAAAAATGCTTTTCGTTTTCAGAGCTTATGTACCTTTGGTTGCTCGATGGTCATTGTGATACCAGCCTGAAGAATCGTGATGGGAAACTTAGGGTGTGGTGAAGAGCTGAGCCAGAGTCTAAAATTTGGGTTGGTCTTCTGCACCTGTAGCTCCCTTATCAGCTTGTCCAACTCCGGCATCCATGAAAGACACAGGTGGCAGTTGGCAAGGTACACCCAGTGACCTGGGAAGTCGGAGGATAATTTCTATCAGCTCAGATTTTGTAGAGTTCTGTGGAAACATCTCAAGTGGTCACTGGAAGTTTTTCTGGGGGCTTTTTTCTAATCCCTCCTTTTCATTTCTTTAAATTAAATTTGATGTAGACTGAAAGCAGACAGATGGGTAGATCGCTGATTTCCAACTTGGAGTGGTCGCCTTGTGGTTAAAGAGCTGTGCGAGGCTGCAAAGCTTGACAGTTTAAAGGCCTCTCTGTGTGACAGCTTCCTGTGCAGCACATGAAGGAGAAATATGACCCCATTATAGTGCTATAGAGCACAGGCGTAACTTTCTGAAGGACTGATGTGGACATGTCCCCACCAACTTTGGCCTGGTGGGGACAGTCCCCATGTATAATTTCCAACTTTTTTCCTTAATCTACTTAAGCCAAAGGTATCAGAATTGGGTGCAAAGGTATCAGAATTGGGTGCAGCTATCTGTGTTTTTTTTCCTCTCACACACTGCTTCCATGTCCTGCCTCTCTGTGTAACATCGTGGGATTTGTCGCTTTGAGACACCTGATTTGTGGTCACATTTCACTGATGTACAAAGTAGCTACGTGGTTGAAGAAGAGAAACTCAGCAGCACTCAGTGAATATTTACCGGCAGCTACTTCGATGTTTAAGTAAAAGTTAGGAGACGGGTTGGTTAGAAAAACCCTGCAACCATAGGAAAGCATTCAATAAATATATGTTTCAGCTCATTTTTGGAAAATGCAAAAGCGTTTGGGTTGAGTAACTGTAGCTCCATCAGGCCCTCCCCGAGTGTCCCCTCCAATTTTCATCACAAAGTTACACCCTTGCTATAGAGGGATATTTCTGTTATATAGAAAATGTTTTGAAGGTAATTCGAAAATGAGCTTGAAAATTCCAAGATTTTTCTACGCTCTCGTCCACCTCACATACTAATGCACACCTGGGAATTAGCACTCCCTTAGTCTCTGTATGGATATGGATGAATGACAGTAATGATGACAGCAGTAGGTCCCATACCACTCTTTACGCCTTCCTCTATCAGACTCTTGGCGATGGGTGCCTGTCCCTGCCCCAAAGACAGAGCTTTAAAGCATTCTTTCATGCCTGAGGCCTCGGCAAGCTGCATCAGAGCTCCTTTAGGATCAACCCCAGGGGTCAGCAGGAATATCAGAGGAGTGCAGCAGGTGGATTCATCCACCACCTGAGTACACAGAGAGGGGATGAGTCGGGAGGGGTCAAGACATTCAAAAAACATTTAATTAAACAGAAACTTTCAAATTTGAATCAGAAAAGTCTTGCCTCGTTTTAAAATTTAAAACATTATCTGGAACAGCTGAAGCTGCAGAATCAAATGGACAGCAGAAGAAACTTACTGCCTTCATGTCAAGAACAGGTGGATCCTGAAACTGATCACCCAGTTGGTAACAGATGAAAGATCTGATGCAGAAAGACAGGCGGTCTTGGCGTAGAGAGCGCACTATCAGTAGTTTCTGAAATACATTCACTTTGTAGTCCCAAATATCTAGAGGATAAAAGCAGTGAAACAGGGATTTTTAGGTAGAAAACAGACCAGATATGAAATGAGACAAAAACTTGAAAACGAAAAGAAAGACAACACCAATTGAAGGAAACAAAACCCTTAAAACTGCTATAAGTGAAAAAAAAACATTTATCTTTATTCCATATTTACCTGAGAAAATTCTGCACCTCCCACATTAAAAAATCTTTTTGCTTTTTCTACAGATATATATAGCACAAAAGCTAAAACAAAGCTTCATAGCAAGTAGGCCTACTTTGTTATAAAATGACAAACCATAATTTGTTAACATAACAAAGTGCTTGTGTAAAAAAAAAAAAACAAAAAAAAAACAACTCAACACCAAAGTGTTAAAAAACAAGGTTTTAATGACCTAAGAAGGCTAATCGGTGTCCATATTGAGAATGTTGAGAATATCATAACACATGTCCATCAGGAAAAGTATATATATAAAGCCTGATATAAAGCCTGAGCCTAAACTACAGGTAAAGTGACACACAGCATATAAACAATAGACAGTTTAACCCCTCGCTATAAATCTCTGCTGGATTTTAACATTGTAGGTTTTTTTAAAAACAAATAAAAACCTATGAGTGGCAAGCATTTATATTAATCCCCTTCAAATTACTCTCTCTATAAAAATAGCAATTGTGTGAAGGCCAAGGTGGTTTGGTTAAACAAAGTCAGAGAACAGCTGATTGGTTAAAGATAAAGTTGAGTAGAACATAATGGCAAAGCTGGACTGTTAACTAACCCAGAGCAGAGTTCAATTCTTCATTTTAAAATGAGAGTGAGTTTACCATGACTAAAAAGCAATTACAGGCACATGTGGAACAAAATATAACAGAATTACGCCAAAATTTTGATAAAGATCCTCTAATCAGATCAGACCGAAGCTGAACTTTACGAATTTAAGGAAATTAACTATGTGTGGCAAAAAACTGTTGTGCATATTTCACTAAATACACCATAGCCACATAGCACAGCATAGTATCATGCTATGAGGAAGATGCTAAATACAGGAAAATATCTTAGAAGCTACACAAGGAATGCTAAATAAAAACTTCCAGCAGGGCCTCAACTCTAAACATAGAGCCAAAGCTACACAATGGTTTACATTGAAGCATATCAAGCATCAAGCCTGTGTTAAAATACTTCAGTCAAAGTCTAAACCTAAATTAAATTAGGCATATGTGTCTAATCTGATAAAATGATGGATCCAGTTGCTATCCATCCAGGCGACTGAACTGGGGGGAGTGTTGGAGTAGTGGTTAGAGCAGTGCGCTTGTGTCCTGAAAAGGTTGCAAGTACCCGTTCTATTCCTTAACTCTTGGTTCCTTTAGGATAGACCCGTAACCCCCACACTGCTCCCAGGGCGACACACAACGGCAGCCCAATGCTCCCCAAGGGGATGGGTTAAATGCAGAGATACATTTCTCCATTGTGAGGTCAATAAAGTTAAATTCCTATTATTATTATTATTATTATTATTATTATTATTATTATTATTATTAATACAATACAGGAATAGAAGAATGGGAATAATGTTCCCTTTTCCTGGTTTGCAAAGCCGGTAGAGTAGAGACATACCCCAAAGTACCCCCAGTAAAAGAAAGGTTCTTCAAAGTACTGACTCACCTTGTACTAATTTAAATCTTTCACATATTTTTGCAGAATCCTTTTTCAAAAAACGTTAACTGTTTCATTCAATTAATTTCATAAATAAAGATATGTTTAGTAGTCTGTCTAAATTTTAACTTAATGAGGCTTTAGGTTGCAATGCAATGTAATACAAGGTGGAAAGTTTTTATGAACATATCTGTGAGAAAAAGCTAAATTTATTCAGATTTTCTTGTGCCTTGAAACATCCAATCATCTTGGAATCAGTTCAAGTGGAAGAGTGCCCATCAAAGAGCACAGGACAGACCTGGTAGTGGTGCTTTCTCTGGCTCAGGGTTGGTATACCAGAGCTTCCAGTCTCGAAGACTACTTTTAAAGGAGTGCACAATGCCATTGAAGAAAGGTAACTTATCCAGCTCTGTGATGTTGTCCCAGCTGGAGTCTGACAGCCAATTGCTATATGGATTTTTAATGCGATCATCATTATCAATGACCTGTCAATAAACCAAAAGTTAGATCTTTTCTGCTTTTGAAAAACTGATCTGCCAATTTGTAAAGGCTTGAGATATAGTTTTGTCCCAAACACCAGCTGTTCTGAATCATGATGTTCTGAACTTTTAAAAAGGGAATTCTATTCCTACAATGCTACGTTCAGACCGAACGCTGCTGAAGCAGCCTGTTTACATGCATAGTTAATGGTTGATATGCATCGAGGCGCATCAAAAGGTCCTGCATCGCATTTCAAGCAGCAGGAGCAGGCGCAGCACTACTGATACAGATCGCTATGATCACTCCCCTGAAATAGTTTATTAAGGCCTAAATTTACTTAAAATGTTGAAACCTGCCAACAAAATATGTTTGCTTTCATTATTCTGGTGTGTACAGTTTTGATTACATACATGAAAACTGATAAAATCTTCCAGCCACCACTAAGAGTAACAAACCCCCCCCCCCAAGAGGCAACAAGGCCAGAGGCAGCTGTTGAAGGGGATTTCCAGTGACAGCATGTTTTGTGCTGGTTGGGCAGTGAAATAATATCAGGATCATAATCTTGATGATATGAATGTACAGGTGATGTTTTGAGGTGGACTTTCTCTCTTAAAAACATATTAAAACTATTTTTGTGTACAAGCAACAACAATTAAGCAGCATAAGCTGCTTCTATCGTGTGCGGTCTGAATGTAGCATTAGGCTACCTTAGATTAGATCTTATAAAGAATGTGGTTTGTGTGTTTCTCACGACTCCTCCTCGAAGAAAGAATCTGAGCTCATCCATGTTGAGATGCGTAGCAACTTCTGGGATTTTTATGCACATCTGGAAGCTGAAGATAAGCTTGTGAACCTCAAAGAGACCCTGGCAGGCATACCTAAAGCAAATAGGACAGCAAAGGATTAGAAAAACAGTGTAAGTCAGAGAAACTTCACAGAATGAAGCTAAGGTCCACAAAAAGATAACATTGTCTGAAACTGTTCACTTCAATGCAGTTGAAGAGAACATCTGAAACCTTCTTACCTGTACACAGCATATGTATGGTAGTCATTGAGGTTGCGGATCCGTTTTTCAAGATCCACAGTGTCTTTTTCCATGCTTTTTGCTATGTTCACGGTAAACAATTTAATATAAGCATCCAGAGAAAACTGGTACATAGGGTCAATGAGGCTCATGTCGTTCAGGATGAAGAACAGAATAGAGGCTCTCTGAGCACATGGGCGGTAGGCCTGTTGGGAGAGCAAATGTACAGCTGTTAATGAAGGGCAAAAAAAGAAAATCTAATCAAGAAATCTAATCAATTTATATTTAAAGAACTTTGGACTCCCCTGACTTAAAAAGACACACTAAAAGTACTGGCCATATCCCATCTCTACACTGATCTCCCATCCTGACCTCTCTGGCCGAGTCTATCTTTAGCTCGGTCTGTTGGCTTCTGTCCAGCTGCTCAGAAATGGTGATGGCTGTCTCTTTGGAAACCAGCAGGGTGTTTATTAGTTGCACGTCATCCAGCAGAGAGCCACTGGCTTCGTTCAGTTGCCTGTTGGATCAAACCGGAATTAAAACTGCAAAAAATTTTGCAATTTAATGAAAATTATTGAAATAGTTAAGATGTACAAAAAGCATTTAAAAATCCAGATATTCTTAAGTAATATGTCTCTTATTCCCTCTTTCATTTGGCTGACACTGAGAATTATTATACATCATGATCAAAGGATGTGAACTGTTGGAGGCAAACAGTTTGTTTTTTTTTAATTTAAAGGTTCACTAATTTTGCAGAGTTTTGCATGTTATGCATTCTAATATGCCACACATTGATAAAGCATGACAGATCAATTTTATCATTGTACTAAAATTCAATTCAATTCACTTTATTTATATAGTGCAAATTCACAAAATATGTAATCTCAAGGCACTTTACAGAGACAATTCAACCAGATCACACAGTCAGATTGGTTTAAAATTTTCTGTCTAATGAAAAGCAGTTGATTGCATCAGCTCCTTGACTCCAAGGCGATCCCTTAAAAAAACTTGCCATAAAGGGTTTTATATAATGTGTAAACACCTATTAACAATATTTGAACAATGGTTCCAGATAAACTCCCTTTAGATACACTTCAGTGCACGCAACAAGGGTCTGTAACACACAGACATCATCAGTTCTCAGGTGAATATATGCGCTGTTAATTAAACTTCACAAAAACACTAAGAATGTAGATTTGGTCAGCTGGCATGAACCTGAGTAAGCCGTGTTTATGTCACATGTGACTCTATTAGCCTCAAAATACTTTTTGCGCAAACCACAAGGAAATACTTATATTATTATACTATTTAAATGTTATTGAACAGTTCTCCATTACACAAAGAACAAAAAAAGAAGAAAAATACTATGGCTACGTTAAACTGCTTGAACAGATATAAAAGTGCACGGCGGCACCATACTCTTACTTTGAGCTACAGGCAGGGTGGCCTCGTTACCAGTGTCCAAATGTTTAGGTGCGCACTGGGGTTGTGCAGTTATGTCTCTCAAAAGTGGACGAATCCAAAATGCGTTTCTATGCTATATTTCCTCGTTTCTGTCATTAGACTATGTAAATTTACTGGTCTGCTGCCGCTAGTGGGAAACCACCCTCTAGCTTGTTTGACATTGCCACGACAATGTAACTTCCATGAATTTGAGTTGATTAGGCCTCAAAATAATTCAAATAAAATCCAAATACACATAATAGTAAAATATAAAAGTCAAAATCATTTCCCAAAATATTCATAAGAAATTTATAAATTGTGCAAAGTATTTTCAATAATTTTTTTTTAAATGTCCCTCTCGACATTAATGGGGTGCTGCAGCACCTAAAGTGACAACCTTGTGCTTATCAAGATGTTTAACAGAAGCTGCACATTTAGATTACAAGAACAGAATTTCAGACTAGAGTTTACTTTATGAAGTATCATAAAGTCCCCTAGACAATCATTGAGTACTTTTTTGTACAGCAGTGTGCATATAAAACACATCAAATAAAGAATTGGATGTAGAAACCTGAGGATCTTATCCTCCAGATCTTGCAGACTTTGCTTGTGATCTGCAATGCTGATCACCAAAGAGTCCTTCTGCTGCTCCAAGTCTGAACGCTCCATTCGCACCAAAATTCCCAGCAGCTGTGATTCCAGACCCTGAAAACCCAAAATCCCGAACGACAGGCAGGCATTATGAATCAGTTTTGAATTTAAATTTGTACACAAAGCAAGTAATTAAAAAAACTAAATAAACACACACCTGCTCCTTGACAGCAAAGTTAACTATGGTGGTCTTTGAAGCAATCTCTGGTCTGAAGTGGGGGTTAGGCATCTTGGTGGTAATGTAGAATCTGAACTCGGGGTTGTATTCTACATTTTTGTCACACAGCTTTAACATCAGCCTCCCATCTGGGAAGGAGGAACCACAAGAAACTCAAATTTGGCATTTAGAGAAGCTAAATTTGACTTAGTGTGCGTGTATGTGAGTCACACCTATATGTATGAAGGACTTGTTGAGAACAGGGTTGAGAGAAGGATCCAGTTCCTCCTGGACGTTCTGCAGCAATACAGGATTCCCATCCTGGATGGCATTTTCTAGAATCCGTAGGAAGTCTGGCATTTGAAAGTCTATCACTTTTAGATCCTGGACAAGAAGGAAACAGCCTTTTCCAACAAAGTTACAACCACTTTTATGCAATCAAACACAATGTAAGGATCACTATAAACTATGGTCTTACTATAGTTGCTAATATAGACTGCTCACGTAATCTGTTGGTTTACTAGTGAGTTTTAGATGAAAATGCTATAGATGATTGTGACGAATGTGAAAGAGAATGTTAGATAAAGCTACATGTTGTTAGAGCCTTACAAAGCGTTTAGTGGAAAAATACTGAACAGTTTTATACAGATACCATGTCTTATAAAGAAGTCCTTTATAGGTTGGGATTGATAAAGAGAAATGTCTGTTATCTGTATCTCTCCTAAGCAGATTCGCAGTCAGTCAGCCTCCTTGGTTGCTGAAATCTGTTGCTTTGAATAGGTTTTGTGTTTGGCTATTGAATCATGATAAACATGCTTTTGTAACCTCTTTAGAATGAGTTTTAGATGAGAGTTGTATATGCTTGGAAGCTGAAACCGAAAGCCGCCCCATATTTTCAAAACGGGGGTGATTGTGGGGAAAAAAGCTGACCAAAAGCCTGATTGTCTTGGATTGTCATTTTCTACCAAAAACATGAGAGACAGCAAACATCCCTTGCGGTGGTGTGCCAAGTGTTTATAAAGATGGTGCTCTGTTCAATCTGCACATGTAGTGTAATCAGGCAAGATACTCAGTACTGATCTCTGTAACAATTTCTTTGTCTTACTTAGGTTTGGAAGCAGTAGGAAAGCAGCAGAGATGGCAAAAGTACTCACTTTCCGTACTTGAGTAAAAGTACAGATACTTGTGTTAAAAAATACTCTGGTAAA